>NC_058404.1:130039140-130209140 GCF_002201575.2 Neomonachus schauinslandi | reverse complement strand
CTTTCTTTCTTTCTTTCTTTCTTTCTTTCTTTCTTTCTTTCTTTCTTTCTTCTTTCTTTTTCTTTATTAGAGAGAGCACGCATGAGCAGGGGGGAAGGGCAGAGGCAGAGGGAGAAGCAGGCTCCCCACTGAGCAGGGAGCCCAATGTGGGACTTGATCTCAGGACCCTGAGATCATGACCTGAATCGAAGGCAGCCACTTACCCTACTAAGCCACCCAGGCGTCCCACGTGCTTCTTTCTTTCAAGATTTCATTATGAATTACAAAATGTCCTTAAATCCTGCTTATGTCCTTATTTAATATTTAGTGCTGTACATGGAACTGATAGCCTACTTAAGTCTGTGGAATGGAACAACTCTCTCTCTCTCTTTTTCTCACTGTTGAACTCAGCACTCTGCAGATTCTTTGCTAGTGGATGCATTTTTTTTTTTTTTCTCCTGCAGAATTAACATTCCCTGTGATTTGTGATTTCTGATTGGAGGGTCATTTAAAAGTCCTCTTGATTACTTTCTAATGGATCTGTCATTGGAATACTAATATGGAATACTAAGCCATTCCCAATTACACATAAGGCAGCAACAGCCTTAAGAATATTATTATTTGGGCGCCTGGGTGGCTCAGATGGTTAAGCGTCTGCCTTCGGCTCAGGTCATGATCTCAGGGTCCTGGGATCGAGTCCCACATCGGGCTTCCTGCTCCTTGGGAGCCTGCTTCTCCCTCTGCCTCTCTCTCTCTCTCTGTGTCTCTCATGAATAAATAAATAAAATCTTTAAAAAAAAAGAATATTATTATTTAATATCATATAGTATTATTATCCCTCTATTTTGTACATTCAGGAAGACTGATCTCAAAATTTATCTTTAGCATTGGAATACCAGGATTCAAATCTCGACTTTACCCCTCTGTCACCAAATTTATTTATTTGACAAGAAAAATTACAGTTATCTAATAAAGTTGTTAGGAGGATTAAAATGAGATAATTTATGTATTCATTAAATAGGAGTGCACCTCTTCCAGTGAATTGGTGACTAAGTTAAAAAAAAAAAGCCACAAAAGGCAAAAAAGAAAACGAATTATGTTAATGTAGCTTCTTGAAAAATAAATTTTGTTTTAAAGTTATAAAAAAATGGGAACAGGGCGCCTGGGTGGCTCAGTTGGTTAAGCAGCTGCCTTCGGCTCGGGTCATGATCCTGGAGTCCTGGGATCGAGTTCCGCATCGGGCTCCCTGCTCGGCTAGGAGCCTGCTTCTCCCTCTGACCCTCCCCCTCTCATGTACTCTCTCTCATTAAAAAAAAAAAAAAAATGGGAACAATATTTAATTATATAGATATATTAGACGTGTATAGAACAAGGATTCTTTTGTTTGTTTCAAATAGGACATGTTTTTGGCAATGACAGTCTTTCTTTTGTTTGATTCAATTAGAGTTGATTCCGTTATCAGGAACTCTGAGCTCCATAAATGTTAGTTTAGCTACCTATCTGTATGTCTTTGAATGAGGTACTTAACCAACTGGATTTTTCTTTCTTTATCCACAAAAAGAAATTCACCTTCCAGATGAACACCAACGCGGAACTTCTTAAATGTTCCAAGATGCAAAATCTCCATCTAGTGGCAACCCAAGTCAGGTACATTATTCTTGATACCAAATACAGCTAACAGCCCATTTCACATAAAGATAGGTCTTTCTCTCATGAATTCACTCTTACTAGTTTTTCTATCAAATTAACAGTATACGACTCCATATAAACTCAAGAGCAGTCAGTCATTCCTTATAGTGGTCTTTGATGCAGGACAATAGTCTCATTAGAAGATAACTTAGTGAATTTATTTACAAAGTTTAAGGTGTGAGTGTGTGTGTGTTTTAACAAAGAAAGAAGTGAGCTGAATTTACTATGTTCCCTTTATTATAATATATATTATGTAGTTCCTCTCAAAAATAAATAAATTTTAAGTAAAAGAACAACGTAGGTAATAAAATATACTTTAATGTATTTGGTAAAATCTAGTTTTAATTATATTTTATGGATCTAGAATAAATCTATTAATTGTTCGTTTATTATTGGCCTTTTCTACAAATTTAAAATGTATCTGATATAATCTGAAATAATTTTAATCTGATATTATATCAGAGAATTTAAATATTAAAATATGTTAAATATCAGCCATGCCTTCCTTCCTAAATTCTAAAAACTCTATCCGTTTTATAATTCATGTATTACAAACTACAATTTTAAATAATAAGAGAAAAGTAAGAATATATATATATGATTTGGTCAAATTCAACAATTTATGTAAGCAAATACAATATAAGGGGAAGAAAGAAACTTATCACATTTCTGATTTTATCATGTAACAAATAGACTGCATTCCCAAATGTACTCTTGCTCTCTTTTGTAACATATACTACATCTGTGTTTGGGGCGGTACTCCCTAGAACTTTATTTTCACCTAACTATGAAGCAATACTGAATCTCATTCATTATTAACTTTGAAATGAAGGAAATGATATTCAGAATATCATTTTATTATCAGATGCGTGTGTGTGTGCACATGTGAGTGTGTATCCTAAATTTCACAGATGGTATGCATGCATTTTAATAAATTAGAGGGACTAACAGAATTCATCTATTCAGTTCTCTAATTTTATGAATGGAGAAACAGAGTCCAAGAGAAATTATATCCACAGATATATTGCGGAACAGTGTCATTGACAAATGTGATCATTGCATGTTGAATTCGAAGACAACACTTTAAAAAAAAAACCACAACAAATCCAAGATTCTGTTTTTAAAATGATTCTGACAGAATTTGTACACCATGCCAACACATAACTGAGTGGAAGTGAGTATATTCTGTAACATGCTGCCATTCGCATTATAAAGGATACAACTATAACAGTATTTATAAGAAAAGAAAGACAGTAATGATTTGTGGATACACTCATTTCTTTTTTTCCATCTTATCAGACCAATGCTGACTTCCAATTATATTGATCTAAGTTCATATTTATATTGATCCAGTTTATGTTTAAATTGGAGCATACATTGAAGATGTTGAATTCCATATTACTGCCTATGCTGATTTGTATTGTCAGTATCTGTAATACTGATAATATACACACAGATACAGATATAACATATTTATAAGTGTTGAGTGTAGCCATCTTTAAATGTAATCTCCTAATATGTATTCTAATTTGTATTTAAAAAATTCTTTCCCTCTGGTTTTGAGTCATCTTATATTGACCTATGATAGTATTTTCCTTTTCTTATTTATATGTGTGTTTGTGACCATGAGCCGTTTAATGCAACACTGCAAATAAAATTTTAAAAATTATATTTACAACATATAATAGGAACAAAATATGCTACTACCCTTGTACACTTTTTATACTAATGTTTTTTACAAAGCAGTACATACGTTCTACTCTTCAGAAAAAATGAAGAATGTTGGAAAATAAATAATAAATTTGAATCTGAATTCTCTTTAAAATACAAGTTCTAGGTCCACGACTACAACTGGTAGGGGGGAGCCTGGGTGACTCAGTCAGTTAAGCATCTTCCTTCAGCTCGGGTCATGATCCCAGGGTTCTGGGATCGAGTCCCACATCCAGCTCCTTGCTCAATGAGGAGCCTGCTTTTCCCTCTGCCTGACGCTCCCTCTGCTTGTGTGCACACTCTCTCTCTCTCTCTCTCTGACAAATAAATAAATGAATAATATTAAAAAAAATAAAATACAAGTTCTATACATAGTTGTAAGTGGATAACTGAAAAAAATTCTCTTATTTTTATTATTCTAACTTCCAAGTTAAGAATTAGAGTCTTCCTTCAATTCCAAAGGCAATTTATTTTTATAAGGTACCATTTATTTAAAAAAAACAAAGTTATAATTTGCAAATGTATTTGGAGACTTTCATTTTTCATTTACATAAAGGACTTGATAATTAACTGCACAATAAATCTTATATTGGTTTTGAAAGTTGTAGGAAAAATAGACCTTATTGTTAAAAAGGAAGATCTCCTGCACCCTCTGCTGATATGAAAGCATAACTGCAGGTTATTTATTATAAAGTTGCTCCTTTACTTTTTAGTAAAGAAAATAAAATATATAAAATGTTTGAAGAGATTATTGGTATTTATATTTTGTCATATTCGTCAATTGTTTATTTTCAAATTATTTAGAAAAACCATTTTCCCAGGTGTTCATTCTCCTTCTTCCAGAGACTACTACATTCCAAGTTACTTTTAACATATTTACATGCCTATATCATACTTTGACATTATATAATCTTCTGATAAGTTATGTAGTTATACTACCTTAGTTTGAATTTTTAAAGGTTTACTTATAAAAATAATTCATTAATGCATTCTTACTGTTAAAACTTCATCATATTGCATATAACCCTGGTGTCCTCATTGGTGACAAAGGCCCTGTTCAAAGGTAACCTCTGTTCACACTTTGAAGTACAACATTGCAGATCTTTTCCTATACATATTATTTTTAAAGTTTCATAATTCATTTATAATTTATATAATGTATCTTTTAGCTACCTTATTTTATTTTTTAAAGGTTGTATGTACTTATTTGAGAGAGAGAGAGTAGGAACAGTGGGGAGGGGGAGGGGGAGAGGGAGAAGCAGATTCCCCACTGAGCAGGGATACTGATGCGGGGCTGGATCTCAGCACCCTGGGAACATGACCTGAGCTGAAGGCAGACACTTAACTGACTAACCATCCAGGCACCCTTGATTTTATTAATTAAATGCCTTGGAAATTGTTTTCTATGTCAGTTTATATCTTTTACCTTATATGTTTAGCTCTTATACATTATGCTGTAGAATAGATAAATAATATCTCATTTAAAAAATTCTATTGGACATATATATTACTTTTAATTTAACTAATATAAACCAACCTTGACTATCCCTATACATGTTTCTTTGTGCAGATATGTGAACATTATTCTAGGGTAAATGCTGAGAAGTGAAATCCCTTAACTTGATATTTTGATACATAATTTTCTAAAGTAACCTTAACAATTTGGACTCCTTTGTAAGTGTCTGTAAGTACCACTTCATTCACCCAAACTTGATATTATTTAGTTTTAAGCTGTTAGTGGTAAGAAATTGTATCTTGCGCTTCTTCCTGATTAATAGTGGAGTTGAAATATTTGTTCATATTTTGATTAAAGATTTGTGTTTCCTCTTATGAATTTCCTGTCTGTATTCCTTGCTACTTTTTTCTTTCTGTTTCTAATTGGCTTGTAGGAGTTCTTTCTATATTCCCCAGGTACTTACAGGTTTGAATATCTTTTCATAAATTCATTGGTGATGTGTATTTCTTCTGGGAATTGCTTGTTCGTATTCTTTACTCATTTATTTGATTTTTTAATTGATTTATAAGAATTCTTTATATATTCCAGATAATCAATCCATTGCCTGTCATATATGCTTCAAATATTTTTTTTTCTCATTCCTTAGAGAAGTCTGCAAATGGTTGACTGGCATGAGACTACAAAAGATCAGCCATATATCTCAAGACATGAGTTAGGCTCCAGATCCCATGGGATCAGTCTGAAGCTAGTCTCCATTGGTGACCACATATCTGATTAGCTTTTCCCTCTGTCCTATCATACCTCCTTTCTTAACCTTCTCCTGAGAGTAGTTCTCTAATAAATTGCTTGAACAAGAATCCCTTGCTCAGGCCCTGCTTCTAAGAAACCTTAGCTAGGATGCTGTGAAGGTTTTTTTTTTTTTCCAAAATAATATTTTAAAACCAACACAGATTTCTCCAATAATAAGATGTGATTATAAAGAATAATATAATTTTTCTTTATTAACAAATGGATACATACTTTTAGATGTGTGCTGTCCTCTTTAAAGTTGTATATTTGTTACACTGACATTAGCACTGTTCAAAAAATTTATCAGATCCATCTTTTGGGAATCATGTTTTGAGCCTAAGACACAGTCTTTGAATATTCATAATACTGTCAGTTATTTTCCCCTTAAAGTCTAAATTCTGTTAAAGATAAAAACAAAACAAAACTAGGACTGAATAATTGAACTCAATATTTACTTAATGAAAAATTGAACTAAACTTATCAGGTAGGAGATCAGCATGGCCACTAATATTTTGGGTCAAAAGCACGACCAAGTTGAGTGGAATTATTTGTAAGAGACAAGTTAAAAAATGCAACAGTGGCCACATCACTATTAATTCATATATATCAGTACTAATTCTAAGCCCCATGAACATGTAGGTATTGTAGCTTCTAATAATCATTCTGCCCTGTTCAGGATTGACTCAGGAAATGACAGTATTAGTCTTTGAGTAGACAGAATTAGAACTTCCAGGTGAGAGTGGTTTGGGAAGTTCTAAGTTGAATTAAAAATTATTTGTTGGGAAACAATACAAACATGGTTAATTGTTCTTGATAAATAACTTACAGTTATTAAAGCACTTATCCTATGTTAGACCCTGTACTGAATGCTTTTTTGTGTGTGTTTACTAGATCCTGATGAAAATTCCTTAAGGTAGGTGCAACTGTTTATCTTCATGAAGAAATTTAGGCGCAGGGAGCTTAAATACCTTTTTAAGCCACTCTCAAGTCACACAACTCATGTGTAATGCCCAGTTCAAGTCTAGATATTCTTGTGTCAGAATCTGCATTCTTAACAGTTACACATTCATTGTGTGTAAATCCCGGAACATAAATTATAATGTTCTTTAAATATAAATAGTCTCATTTACCTAAGCCTGGTCACATGTAGATACAGCTTTTGACTTCTTTCAAATATTAAATTCTGTCTAATCTCTGGCCCAAATCCATCCTTTTTATATGTCATTTTACCTTCTGTTGTCTCTTCTGGTTACTAAATAACTAAGATCATATAGGGCTGGGTCTCCAGATTACATGTCCTTCTAAATATGTATCAGGACCCCTTGTCTTTCATCAATTCGGACAAGGAACTCCTCTGCTTCCCTAAATCCTGCTGGAATAATCTCTTTGAAATGTATTCTCCTTTCATATTGTAACGTTCCCATTATTATGCTAATTTGACATCACTCATTCTCTTTTTTTCCAAGGAGATTGATTTATACAGATCTAATCAGGGGCAGTCTACCTCTGTTTACATATCAACTTTAGAGTCAAATCATTTTTAGTAGTTACCTTCACCTAAAGGTAGATATTTCTGATATAAGCAATTATTTATTTGGATTATTTTCTTGTTTATTTGTTGAAAAGAACTTCATCTACTCAGTGCGGCTACATTATATGCAAATTTAATAATTTGTGAATTAAACATACCTGATCAATTATATGATTTCTGACTCTTTCTGCCTTCAGCTGACAATCTCATTTTCTTTCCAGTGATCGATCACCCACTTGGTCCTGATCCACCCATTTTTTAATTTATCTCATGTTGCCCTCACTAACCCTATGGCTGAAGTGGCCCTGTTCATGTTGTGGTAGTGATTTATCTGTTAAAAATCCTTCCATTAGTTCCCCGTTCATTTAAGGGAAAAACAGTAAAACATTTTAGAAATTCATTTAAGGATACCTTGCAACATAAAGTTAAAGAATGTTGAGGTGTAAATTGCATGGCTTTGTAATAGAAAGAGTCTGGACTGGAGGGCTTTCCAGCTGAGCCCTATCCACCTAAAAGGTTGTGAGCCTCATTTAAATCTGTGGCTGAAGGACATATTTAGGTAAGATTGTTTTGGAAACTTCTTCAAGCTTTTATTTTATTTAATTTTGGTAAAAGTTGATCAATGCCCTTTGATATGTTTACATATAATTTATTTTCTGCCATCACTTTCTTAGTGTTGAAAAATTGTGACCTAGAGAATATTTGGTTTCTGTGAATTTTCTTTCTTCTATTTCATCATGTATCATAGATTTTCTTTTCAGCATGATCATGTAGGCTGTATCGGGTTATTTTCGGAAATCTTTTCTGAGAAAGAATAGAACTGGGACCAGATTTACTTCATGCAACATTCTTCACAAACCTTTCAAATATTGATCATTGTTTTTCAATTCCAATAAAAATGTATACTTTGGGGAGGTTCATCATAAGGGATTGGAATACTGATCTTGATTTATGTACTCCCCCAATATTTTTTTTTAAAGATTTTATTTATTTATTTGAGAGAGAGAATGAGATAGAGAGAGAGAGCATGAGAGGGGGGAGGGTCAGAAGGAGAAGCAGACTCCCTGCTGAGCGGGGAGCCCGATGCGGGACTCGATCCCGGGACTCCAGGATCATGACCTGAGCCGAAGGCAGTAGCTTAACCAACTGAGCCACCCAGGCGCCCCACTCCCCCAATATTTTTAGGTGGTTTTTAAAATGGAATAATTGGGGCAGATTTTGATAAGTAGCTCATTTTTATAATCATTTATTCCCCACTTGCTTGAATGCATTGCATCAGAAAAGAAAGAAACTGGAAATTTATTCACTATGAGGCAGAGTGCTAAGTTTCTTTCTGATTTTGCACCTTTTCATACCTAAAATAATTATTATCTTATTCTAGCTAATGCTACTAGTAAGTGGCAGAGCTTGGATTTGAAGTATTTTTGTTTGTAAATTTCTCCCTAAACATCACAAGTTTGGGGAGAAAGACAAATGATATTTAGGACTATCTCAGATGTGGGCTGTCAGGTGATTTCATCTTTGGCTCATGGTGACAAAATATGAGGGGTATTCAAATTCTAGGAAAATATTTGAAAAAATGCTGGGAAAGAAAAAGGTGAAGGGGTTTTTGTTTTGTTTCTTTTACTTGCATAGACAGACATAGCTATCTGTATGTGGTATTCATTTTCAAGATGATTGCTTTGAAACCCTGCAAGGTTTTTTTTTTTTTTTTTTAAGATTTTATTTACTTATTTGACAGAGAGAGAGACAGCGAGAGAGGGAACACAAACAGGGGGAGTGGGAGAGGGAGAAGCAGGATTCCCACTGAGCAGGGAGCCCGATGAGGGACTCGATCCCAGGACCCTGGGATCATGTCCTGCGATCATGACCTGAGCCGAAGGCAGACGCTTAATGAGCCACCCAGGTGCCTCTGAAGCCCTGCAAGGTCTTTTTATGCCTCCAGATAATGCCTTTAGAATCATGAAAGAAAGTGTGTGTGTGTGTGTGTGTGTGTGTATGTATATATACATATATATATGTATATTTTTCAGTATTTCTTATTTTACATTTACTCTATTTTAAATAGGTAACATTAGCAATGCATATAGCCCCTTTAACTAGAATTTGTATTTTTCTGAACCATGCCAAATAAGATTCACCTCTCATTTTATTCAGAACAGATCTACTGTATGATGTTTCACTCTTAAGGGTAATGATAGTGTTTGCTAAAGTTACAGAGATCACTGAATAAAGTACTTTCTGGGAATTTCTTGTTAAATCCTGGTGTTAAAGAGCAAAGGATACTGTTTCTTCAATTGAGATCAAACTGAATTTCATACCACTTCCAGTAGGGTCAAGTTATGCATCTGTGTAGTGATACTGTCTAAAATAGTCTAATTTTTTTTTATCCATATAGCTTTAAAGGTATAATTAGAAGACACTCTTTATAACAAATTTGTTTTCCCGAAAAAATAATGTTCATAGTAGTAAAGGCCCCTGGAAGATGGGCAGGTCTAGTACCTGTGTATTTTTTAGGATCTGTTATGATTGAGGTGATATGACTTCTGAACCAAGAAATATTAGAGGAGAACTGAAAAAAATATGTTTATTTTATCTGACTTGGAAATTTATAAAAATATATGAAAATATACACAAGGTTTATTAAGAAATTAAAAGGTGATTGTCATAATAAAATTATAATAAAAATAAAATTAACATGTTGCAGTGTTACATTTGTCTGTCATTAATAGTTGATGTGATGATATATTGTTTTATTCAACTTTTTAATTTAGCATTGTGCTTCTAGAACATTTTCAGATGTTAGTAAATTTTAGATTATTGAATGATTTTACAGTTGGAAAGGTTTTCAATTAACGTATGACTCTCTAAAAGTTGTAAATTAATATAATTAACCTCAAAATTGCAGCATTTATTTATGGTAGTGAGGCAGAAAATATGTTTATTTAGGTTTGAAATACTGATGTATTGAAGTTAAAACTTTATTTCCTAAAATCCATTTACTTGACAGGTACTAACTGTGTCTTACATTAGGCAATGGGGTCTCAAAGCAAAGCAGAGATGGCCTTTGCTACTAAGAAACTTAAGGTCAAATAGTGAAGTCAGATAGACAGATGTTAACTATGTAAGGTAATACTTGAGGATATGTAAAGGAGTAGTATTACATCCCAAATGGAAGAGGATGGGAAAGGGGTCACGGATGACATCTTGGAAGGGACAATGTTAGAGAAATAGGAATATTTCACATCAGAGTTACAGAAAGGGCATCGTAAGCAGGTGATCCCACATCTACAAATGCCCAGCAGGTGAAAGTGAACAGAAAATGGCAAGCAGTAATCAGTCCAATTAGAGAATTAAATATGAGGAGAGGGGGATAATGAATCTGGAGATATAAATAGCATCTAAACATAGAAGAGTCTCTCTAAAAAATATGGATAATTCCAACCTATCTATATATATGTTATCTTTCTTTTTTTTAGCTGGGAAGCTCTCAGTAGGAAATCAAGACCTTAATTTAAAAGACTATCAGTTAGACAAAGTAAAATCTAAAGGATTTTTATCTCCAATAGATTTTATATCTGTTTCATGTTATTCCATTCAATGTGCAAATATCTCTTAGTATTTATGATGTTTTTACTTCAATTAGGTTAAATATATTAGTAACCTAAGTCTATTATTGGTACCCAATGGAAGTCTGGTTGTTTTCATTAAGCACTTAGGAAGGGAGGAGTAATTACTATATTTTTTTTTCTGAATTTTTTATTAGTTAAATCCTTTGAATACTTGCTAAAGAGATATCGAATGAGTCCCTATTTTTAAATGCTGACACAGGGGCGCCTGGGTGGCTCAGTCAGTTAAGTGTCTGACTTCAGCTCAGGTCATGATCTCAGGGTCCTGGGATGGAGCCCCTTGTTGGGCTCCCCACTCAGCAGGGAGTCTGCTTGCCTCCCTCCTGCTACCCCTCCTCCCACTAGTGCTTAATCTCTCTCAAATAAATAAAATCTTAAAAAAAATACATTTTTTCATGATTTCAGTCTTACTGATGCTTTAGTTAACATTATTCTCAGTTGTGATTTTTCATTAATGTGCATCATTTATTTCCATTCAATGCCTAGTGAAGAATTTTGTTATAATTGGAACATTATTAACCATTATGATATTTAGCTGGTGGTGAATCTATGGTTATAAATGCATTAATGTCAAGATATTTACCATTATTACTAATAAGGTATTTTCAGTATTTGTGTATATTGAAATATTTATTGGCCTTTTTTTTTTTAACATTTCTTACTTTTGTGTCAGCATTTATTTTATTATTTTTTGTATCCACTTTGGAAATTGGAAATTGGTTAAATTAGATTTAACCTGGGAAGAAAATTAGATATTTTTAATTTGTGAGATTTTAAGAGCTAAAGTGTCTTTGTTTATATTTTAAACTTTATTCTCTGGGGCACCTGGGTGGCTCAGTTGTTAAGCGTCTACCTTCGGCTCAGGTCATGATCCCAGCGTCCTGGGATCGAGCCCCGCATCGGGCTCCCTGCCCAGTGGAAGCCTGCTTCTCCCTCTCCCAGTCTCCCTGCTTGTGTTCCCTCTCTAGCTGTCTCTCTCTGTCAAATAAATAAATAAAATCTTTAAAAAAAAAAAAAAACTTTATTCTCCCAAAGGCTTACAAGAATATGCAGATATTTTGGGAGTGCTTTACACATAGTTTAATTTAGATTCAAATTTAGTGAATGCAAGTAGAAATCATTTAATAAAAATCATTTAATGCAAATCTTAGATTTTATATCATTTGGGACAAAATATTAAATATTTTTAAATGTGAATCCAAAAGGGAATATATTTTTTCATTTTTGTTACATACTTCTTCAGGACCATGAAAGTATTTCACTTGATCAATCTCATAATGTTTCTGTAAGAATAATAAAATGGAGGGCTGGTCATTTTATGTAGTATTTGTTATTGTTCAGTTAGGTAGTTTTGGTTACAAAAAACAGCAAAATGAAACAGAGTCTGATTCAAGTTGATGTAGGGGGTGTATACATTACAGTTAAGGAATTATGTGAAATACAGAAATAAAGCAAAACAAAGCAAAACAGGAACCAATCAGGGCACATTATGAAAATCAGTGAAAAATAGCAGTCATCAGAATGGCAAGATTGACCATACAAGTGGGAATCTCTGAAGTAGAAGCATAGCTGGACCTTCAGCAGCACATGGTTTGGCTCTTCACTCTACTGAAGGCAGAATTATCATCTGATTATGAGCTGATCCTGTGGTTACATAAGGATTAGTTTCTTATTCCTGCTTTACCACTTATTAGCTGAATGACAGAAGGTTACCTTTCTGCTGTCAAATGACCATGGTATTATTATCTGCTTCTATAGTTAAAAGCATTAAAAGAGATAATCTGTGTAAGAAAAGTATTTGGTACATCACAGTCAATGAACTGTAGAGCTGCCACCTTCACGTCCTCTTCCTTCTTTTTCTTCATCATCACCACCCTGACATTAATGTGGTTCATAAATTTTCTATGCTTCTGCTTCTGTCAGTATGTATTCTTACTTATTTCAACATTACCAGTTTAATTAATTTTCATTCAAGTCTTTTCTTCAACTCAAAGTCATGGTTTCCTCATAACCTTACCTTGTTTATAACCATGCACTGTATCCTTTGTGGTTTAGTTTCCTCTGCCAGTGGCCTGATTATCTCTAACTGCCCCAAAATCAAACTCCAAGGAGAAGAATACTTCCTATTTCGCTTTTCTTTGACTCAAGATTGTAGTGTCAGATCATCCCTTAGTCTGGTCTGTGATTCTGTTAAGTTCAGAGCAGTAACTTGTTGAGTCTTGTGGTGTATCTGATGCTGGCCAATAGAGGTCGAGGTGGGTCATTTTACCCAACGGCAATGGTTATGGTGGTCACATGGCTACTACATCTGTATCAGTAGACATAAAAAGTGTTAGGATCAAACAGTTTACCAAATTATAGAACTAGTGGGAGTAGTAAAGCTGGGTCTTGAATAGTGATCTTGTGTCTCCCAACCCAATAACCTCTTCAATAGACTAAATATTCTTGGTAATCTTGAAATGTTTGAGCCATTATAAAATTGCCATGCAAATTACTGGATAATTTTGCTACTTAAAATTTCAAAAAATCCTTAAGTATCAGAATTTAATTATTTATTATTTTAGTGTGAACCGAATTCTATTCCATGTACTGAAAAACAATGTTTTGTTTTAAAATGTCTTTATTATAATTTATAATTGAATGCTCCTGACTTGTTCTTTTTGTTTTAACTTCTTTAGGCTGCTAAGTTGGCTATCACAGTGCAAGCCTTGGAGTCCCAATGGGGGACTCAGGATCAAGACGATCTACCCTGGTCTCCCGGTTGCCAATATTCAGGAGAAGTATTAGCAGAAGACATGATTCTCTTCCTTCTTCACCGTCCTCCAGTAATACAGTTGGTGTCCACAGTTCCTCTCCTTCCAGCACTAACTCAAGCTCAGGTAGTACAGGTAAACGCAGGAGCATATTCCGTACTCCTTCCATTAGTTTCCACCATAAGAAGGGGAGTGAACCTAAGCAAGATGCTACCAACCAGAACCTTAGTATTTCAAATGGTGCTCAATCTGGTCATAGCAGTATGCCAAAACTGAGTTTGGAAGAACATATTAAAACAAGGGGAAGACATTCTGTTGGTTTTAGCAGTTCACGAAATAAGAAGATAACAAGATCTTTAACAGAAGATTTTGAAAGGGAAAAGGAGCACTCAACTAATAAGAATGTCTTTATAAATTGCCTAAGTTCTGGCAAAAGTGAGGGGGATGATTCTGGATTCACAGAAGAACAAACTCGCCATTCTGTTAAGCAGTCAACAAAGAAGCTACTTACTAAATCCTTTTCATCTCACTATAAATTTTCTAAACCAGTTCCACAGAGTCAATCCATTTCATTGGTACAACAGTCTGGATTCTCATTGGAAATTACACAGTACCAAGAGAGAGAGCCTGTATTAGTAAGAGCTTCTCCATCTTGTTCCGTGGATGTAACAGAACGAGCAGGAAGCTCTTTACAATCTCCGCTGCTTTCTGCTGATCTTACAACAGCTCAGACACCTTCAGAGTTCTTAGCCTTGACTGAAGATTCTGTGTCTGAAACGGATGCATTTCCTCAAAGTGGAAGTATGGCATCCCACTGTGACAACTTTGGCCACAATCATTCTACCTCTCAGATCTCTTCCAATCCTGCTGCTGTTACAAAGACAACAATAGACCTTATGGGAACTGTTCCCTGTGCAATTATGTCTCCTGGAAAATACAGGTTAGAAGGCCGATGTAGCGCTGAATCTAATTCCTTATCAGAAACCTCTGCTGCTAATCAGAAGGAAGTGTTATTGCAAATCACTGAACTACCTGTTATGAATGGGAACAACTCAGAGACTCACCTATCGGGTGATATGCAAAGAGAAGAACATGTGGTAGTACAAAATGGTGAAAAAATGTTGGCGACAAGCTCCCCAAGGAAACTTGGATTTTATGAGCAACATAAAGCAATAGCTGACCGTGTTAAAGGGATTCATCCTATTTCAGATTCAAGGATAATACCCTCTTCTGGTGATCATCATATTTTTAACAAAACATCATATGGATATGAATCAAACCCTGCCAAAGGTAAGCTGATTTTCTTTGTATCGTAAATACGAAATATAATTTTCATTCTAATTTATTTAATTTTCTTATTCCATCTCATGAATAGAAACCACCTTTTCCTTATTTTTCACTCTGTAGTATTTTTTCTTATTTATAATTTGTTTTAAATCTTTTCTCTACTTGATTTTAAACTTACTTCACTTGTATTACGCTAAAAATGTAATTCAGCAGTATCACTCATTTTTCTTAGTTGTGTTGTCCAGATTCTGGCCCTCAGAAGAGAGTGGAAAGAAATTAATTTTATTTGGAGTGTGGCTTTATCTAAAATAATGATTTCTTTTTGTAGAGTAAATGGTTTTAGAGTATTGGTATTTCTTAGTCAATGAAATTAATTTTATTTCTTAGTTAATGAAATGGATATATTCCAGCCAAATCACTATAAAAGAAATTTGTATAACTTAAATTCTATTTCCTATTTTAACAAAACTTGAATTATTAAGTAGAATCTATGTTTCAGGACAGATAGTCTCTATCTTTAAATATAATAGGCCTGCAAGCTTTAAAAATACTGTCCTTGGAGCCTGGATACTGTGGTTCTAACCTTGCCTCTGTCATTAAATACCTGTGTAACCTTGGGTACCTGCTCTTTGGTAAGAATAAAAGGGGGGGGGGTTGAATTACTCCAGTATGTCATTTAACAGAAAACTTTGTTATTTAATATAAATTTCAGTTAAGAAAACTGTTGAATATATGCCACCTACTGGACTGTATTTGACATTGTTTTTATTAATTTTTTTCTCCTGCTGCCACTGCTTCTGCTGTTGCTACTTCTGCTATTCCTATTACTGTTACTGCCAACTAGTTCTCCCAACACAGAATGCTTATTATGTCTCATTTCCCATTCTGTGGACTTCGGATACATTAATTCATCAAATTCTCACATGATTGTAATCGCTACTATTATAGTCACCCATTTTACAGATAAGATAATTGGAACACAGATATGTTAAGTAATGTGTCTGAAGTCACAACGTTAGTAGATAATTGTTTGGGATACAAGCCTTATGAGGCAGGCATCAGTGGTCTCCGTTTTACAAATATGAAAACTGAGACCAAGGGATCATACAGCTGTTACATGGCACGGTCAAATTACAGCTATCTCAATCCAAAACTCAGGCTCTTAGGGACTAGGCTTAGTGACTTCATGACCCCAGCTCTTTCCAAAACATTAAAAATAATACTAAATTATTACATAAAATCTATAATAAGTCAAATTATATATTAGAGTGTCAAGAATCATAACATTATATGATTAATCCAATTAGTCTCTCCATGAATATAACAGTTTTAAAGTTTTATTTGTTTAAAAGATTTTATTTATTTTTGCAAGAGAGCAAGGGAATGAGAGAGAGAGAGAGAGAGCGCGCACAAGCAGAGGGGAGGGGCAGAGGGAGAACCCGACTCCCCGCTGAGCAGGGAGCCCGATGCGGGACTCGATCCCGGGACTCTGGGATCATAGACCTGAGCTGAAGGCAGCTGCTTAACTGACTGAGCCATCCAGGTGCCCAATTTTAAAGTTTTAAATGCATGAATGAATTATCTAGCTGTATAATTGTACAGCCTAATATTTTTCACATTTGACACAAGATCATTTTTATGCATCTGCTTACTTTTTAAATTTTTTGATCTTGGTAGCCTTTTTTGTACTTATGGCTTTAGTTATATTAATTCTTTAATTATAGTAATAATAAGAACAATGCTGATGATGATATTGATGATGGTCACCTTTTTGTACACTTAATGTGCGCCCAAAAACATGCTAAGGAATTTGTTTGCATTGTTTCATTTAATCTTTTTTAAAAAAATTTATTTTTAAAAATTTTAATTCCAGTATACTTAACATACAGTGTTATATTAGTTTCGGGTATACAATATAGTGATTCATCAATTCCTTATCTTAGTGCTCATCAAGATAAGTGTCATTTAATCATAACCAAAATTTTATATGGCAGTTATTACTAATTAAGGATTAAGTCAAATAACTTTATGAAATCACACTGTTAGCAAATGGTGGATCTCAAATTGGAATTTAGACAGTTTTTAAAAGAAATAGCACAAAAATATGGTAGAAATGTACTTATCCTGATTATATCTAATTCTTATTTAGAAATAATCATTTGCCTCAATGCCAAATTGAATGCTATATATACTTATCTCTATGGGAATATCTTGCTGACTATTAATCTGTTGACTAAGATCCTAATTGTGAGCCATTTAACACATTAAAGTAATTTCGATGAATTTGATAATGTGTTGCTGGTTCTTGGGACATTAGCTGTTTATTCATGTTATCTACAACTTGTAGAAAAGAGGGATAGACAATTAAGCTGGTAATGTCAACAAGGAAAAGACAATAGTATTCTATCCTTCATTATGTGGAGAGGTTCTTGTGCCATTCATAAGGATTTTATAATTTGGAAGTTCAACATTTTAAAACCAGTTAAGTTAATGTATTTTACGTAAGAAAGAGTTGCTGTGTACACTGAAGTCCATAATACTGAATTTATTCTGTATTTATAATGGAAGATGTTTAAACTAGTGTTTAATACATATCTGAATGTCTGAGTTGTATAGTCATATCAAAAATAATAATATAAAGTTGAGCTCTTTATCTGTTTATCTATTCATTGTTGATGGACACTTAGATTGTTTCCATACCTTAGCTATTATACATAATGCTACTATAAACAGGGGGCTACAGATATCTCTTTGAAATAATGATTTCATTTCCTTTGGATATATGCCCAGAAATGGAATTCCTGGATCATATGGTAACTTTATTTTTAATTTCTTGAAGAAACTCCATACTTTTTTCCATAGTCGCTGTACCAGTTTATATCCCCACCATCAGTGTATAAAGGTTCCCTTTTTTTCAGTCTTGACACTACTTGTTATCTTTTGACTTTTTACTAACAGGCATCCTAACTGGTGTGATGGGATATCTCGTTGTGGCTTTGATTTACATTTCCCTGATTATTAGCGATGTTGAATGCCTTTTCATATACCTATTGGCTATTTTGTATGTCTTTTTGGGAAAAAAAATGTCTATTTAGCCTTTTTGCCCATTTTTAAATTGGGTTATTATTATTTTCTGTTGAGTTGTATGAGTTCCTTGTATATTTTGAATATTAACCCCTTACAGGATATGTTATTTGAAAATATTTTCTCCCATTCCATAATTTGCCTTTTCATTTTGTTGATTGTTTACTTTGCTGTGCAGAAGCTCACTTCGAAATAGTCCCATTTGTTTATTTTTGCTTTCGTTGCTTTTGTTTTTGCTGTGAATTTCAAGAAGTCATTGCCAAGACTAATGTCAAGCAGCTTACCCCTACTTTTTTTCCTAGGAGTTTTACACTTGCAGGCCTTTTGTTCAAATCTTTAATTCATTTTGAGATGGTTTTTTTTGTACGCTATAAGATGGGGTTCTAGGTTCATTCATTTGCATATGGCTATCCAGTTTTCCCAACACCATTTACTGAAGAGACTATCCTTTCTGCATTGCATATTCTTGGGTCCTTTGGCGAAAATTAATTGCTCATATATGGTGGTTTTATTTCTGGGCTCTTTATTCTGTCCCTTTGATCTATGTGTCTGTTTTCATGCCAACACCATAATGTTTGATTACTATAGCTTTGTAGTATAGTTTGAGATCAGGAAATGTGACACCTGCAGCTTTCTTCTTTCTCAAGATTGCTTTGGCTACTTGGGGTCTTTTGTGGTTCTTTTGTAGAATAGTTTTTTTTGTATTTCTGTGAAAAACCCCATTATAATTTCGATAGGGATTGCATTGAATCTGTAGGTTGCTTTAAGTAGTAAGGACATTTTAACAATATTGATTCTTCCAATCTATGAACACAGAATATATTTCCATTTATTTATGTATTCTTCAACTCCTTTCATCAGTGTCTTATAGTTTCCAGCAGAGTGATCTTTCCCTTCTGTGGTTAAATTTGATTCTAAGCATTTTATCCTTTTTGATGATATTATAAATGGGATTGTTTTATTAATTTCACTTTCTGATAGTTCATTGTTTGTAGTTTGGCCTCAGGTCTCACAAAGACCCTTTTAAGTATGGTGAGCAGGGTATTAATCAAGGTAACATACTAGCAGAGAGCTGAAGGTGATGAGGGAGTAAGATATACAAATATTTAAGAGAAATATAACTGTGCAAAGGCTATGGGGTAAAGGCCGTGGGACTGCAGTGTGCCTGCAACTGCAAGAAGTCCAGTGCAGCATAAGCAGAGTGAAGGAGGAGGACTCAGTAGAAGGTGAAGTTGCGAACAGGTGAACATAGGGAGGCCCTTAATGGGGCAGGGGGACAGAATAGCATCATATCATAAGGAAACTGATAGGCTATTTTGAAAATATCAACTCTATGACTAGAAGAGTGATCATGACCAATGTCACTTAATGTCTTCAGTGTATCATTCTGGTTACCATGTGGAAAGCAGGCTGTGTTTTTTGGGGGGAGAGAGGCAGGTGGGACTAGGCAAAAGCAGGAGACGGTTTAAGTATTATAGTAACCCAAGCTAGGGTTGATGGAGTTTGGTCCAGGGTATTCATGCGGAAGGTAGTAGGAAGTGATCAGATTCTGTATACACTTTGAAGGTAATAAGGACAGGATTTGCTTACGTGATTTTGTGAGGTATGAAGAAGCCAAGGATGACTATGAAGGTTTTGAGCTTTGAAGTGATTACATGATTAAGTAAACTAAATTTACCACTATTAATTAAAAAATTTTTTCTGTGATAGAGAGTTTTTGAATGACAGTAAGAGTTTCTCATTTTCTTTCAGTGGAACATTTATAAAAACTACATTTAAGCATTTGTATTAATTTTTATTTATTTATCTATTTTAATAGTGCTTGCCAGTAGCTTCAGTCCATATCGTGAAGGAAGATTTATAGAAAGGCGACTGCGATCCTCATCTGAAGGAACTGCAGGGAGTAGCAGAATGATTTTGAAACCAAAAGATGGAAATGTAGAAGAAGTGAATAGTCTAAGAAAGCAAAGAGCAGGTTCATCATCTTCAAAAATGAACAGCATGGTAAGTATATGCATATACTTGCATTTATAAAATAATTATGTATGTGACTGGGATATTTATGCCTCTTGCGATGTGAAAATAGACTGACAAAAAAAAAAAAAAACAGACTAAAGAATAGATACTTCATATTTGAAGGGAAAATTGGTCTCCTTAGTTGATGTCCCAAGTTAGAGAGGCTACGCTTTCACTCGAGACTCTTATGCGTCATGACAGATGATAGCACACCATGATGGTTACCCTTAATTCGTATCTTCCTTGCTTCCATGAAAAGTTTTATATTCTCTCTTCTAGAACAAGACCCTGGGATACGCAAGCTAAGAAAAAAAGCTGATCATCGTGAGGGTACCCTTTGATAACCATTATTTCACACCATCTCTCTACTCTATAGCCACTCTAAAAATGTCCAGTTATAAGCCACACTTATGCCAGTACCACCCACTGACCCCTTGGTGGATCCTACTCTGCCTGTCCTTTACCTAGTCTGCCTGTTCACACAGAATGAGGAGCCTTTGGGGTCAAGACAAAATGCCCATCCGAAGCTTTGACACATTCTAGGTAACCAAGATTCCAGATTCCTTGTCCAAACTGCAGGAGCCTTCAGGTGAGGGTGAAGGTAGTGTGTGTACAGGGGAGTCGGGTCTTAGTTTGCGCTTGGGGGCTGTGGTGTCTTAGAGGCATGTGTAGGATGCTCCTTCACAGTGAGAGAGAAAGCCAGGGTGGGAAGAGGTGATGAGTGGACTACCGCCCAGGATGTCCGGAAGGCCTCAGGTCTCACAAATACTGGGGTGGGCTTGACTTTTGGACTTCTCTTTGCTCACTTTCTCACAGATGTTTCCTTTTTCAGCAGTAGTTTTGATTCTTGATATTTAACAGTGTTTCCTAAAAATGATCTGTCTACCTATCCATGGATATGTGTGAAAAATGCTCAAAACTATGTTACTAGTATATTTTATCTCTATGTATTTTAGATGATTTTGTTTCAAATGAAAATAGGTCATCCGATTTTGACAATTGTGTTGTGAAGAAGTCTTAAGTGACTGAGGCAACACTGAGTGAGAGCAAAACCATTGTGCCTGAAGTTAAAAGTTCTAGCAATTAGGTCAGGTTTGGACAGACCTTAATCTTGGGCAAATCAGTAACTACAAAACAACAAATGATAGTGGACTTTTTGTTTCCGTTATACTAAAAAATGATTGTGTGTGTGTGTGTGTTTATATTTGTACATAGAGAAAGATCCTGTATTATATTTCATCTTTTTTTTGGTGTTGTTTTATTATTATTGCTGTTGCTTTTTTTTTTTTTAGAGAAAGAGAGAGTGCTTGTGTGTGGGCTGGGGGTTGTTGGGGGGAAGAGGAGCAGAGGGAGAGAGAGAATCTTAAGCAGGCTCCATGCCCAGCACAGAAACTGACACAGGGCTCAATTCCATGACCCTGAGATCATGACTTGAGCCGAAATCAAGAGTCAGATCATTAACTGACGCCCCACAGTTGCTATTTTTTAAGTGCAAGAACATGTTAAAAAAGATTTCCAGCTGATGCAACATTAAAAGTTATGGCTAAAATGACTTTTTATGAAACATTTCTCTTCACAAAATTCTCATTTTTCCTTCATAGAGATGTATTTATATTAATAATTGTACACTATGTATTAGACTTTTCCAAAGTTGGGCCTTTAACATATTCTATCTCATGTTTTTAAATAATATATTTAAATAATTCTCCTTATAACATCACAAATTACGCTTCTTACCAGATCCACTTTCAAGATTTAAAATTTAAAATGTCAGAACACAAAAATGCAAGTTTGTTCTTTTATTTGAGGCTTTTTACAGAATTTTCAAAAAGTGTCCCTGTCCATCGTCCACTAGATGGCAGGGTTACATCATTGCCATGGTTGGGGAAAGGCTGTCATTGTTAGAACAGAAACTTGGTTAAAATATTGTACACGTTCATTGAATTTACAGGTCACACTTGTTGAAATAAATACTGATGCTTGAATTTCCATATGAAACCTATCAAAAATTATTTCATGACTTTACTGTTTTCTTTGGATTTCACAACTTATAGCTCATCCTTTTCATTCACAGTGTAATCATGAATTTAAAATGCATAAAATATATTCTTTAACTCATAGCAATATAAGGAACAAATGTTAGGACTCTTCAGTAATTTTAGTTATATGTTAAAAAGTGACTTATATATTTAAGAAATTATAGCTTTATGTGTGAATAGTGACACGCATTTTCTATATTCCTCTTGCAAAGTAATTCAAGCAAATGTATGTATTTAAGAAAGCATTCATGTTCAGTTATTCTTTCCTTTTAGAGCAATAATAATAGTAACATGTATTTTTAATACTTATTTGGACCAAGGGACTGCTCTTAATGCTTCATGTGTATTATCACATCGAGTCCTTAGTCATACTATGACCCAAGTGATGCTATTATTAATCACATTTATAAAAGAGGACAGTAAAGTACTGAGAAGATAAGCATCTTGCCCCAAAATACAGAGAGTAGGTGGCAAAGATAGGATTTAGATTTGGATTCTACCTGTCTGACTTTAAACCCTAGATGCTTTGTGGGGAATATAATAGATTTAAAATTAATTTTTTTGCATTATTTCCGTGTAATGAAGTTAACACAGTTAAGGCAGCCTATACTTGCTCTAGGTATAGGCCACCACCCTCTGGAGGGGATACAAAAAAGAAACAAAATTTAGTGCTGAATCTGAACTTAAAATGTGGTAGTATTTATTGATGTGCTAATGAATGGTATCAACATCTTTACTGAAAGATATCTCATCTAGAAAGGAACTTTGTCACAAAAAAAATTCATATTTAGAAGGGACTCAAGTATTTTGTCTAGTTCATGGGGATTTAAGGTTACCCATAGAATATGGCTTTATTTATTAAGATGCTGAGGGTTTCTGAATGACCAGAGATACACTCTAATAAGTTAGATAGACCACAATTCTGGTGTTTTTAGTGTATTTGTATGGGGATATTTCAGTTTGAAGGGAGAGGGGAGGATGTATTAACTCTTTGAACATCAGGGGCTCAGAAGAAATTGGAGTTGGCTTAAATTTATTACAGGAAGCTAAAATATATCTGGAAAAATTTGATAAGCATTCACATTTATTATATATTTTCAAGCTGTTTTAAATAAAGATTTTCCTTCATTTTCCTCTATTGAGTTATTTCCTTGATAAAATAGTATGGTCCAAATATTTTAGAAAGCTTTTCTAAAAATAGGCTCGTTCTTTCTAGGTACTTTCCCTCCAGACTGTGGTATATAAATGAATAAATTTAAGGATATGTCATGGTTTCTCCAACAGTTTTATACAGTGACATTTAACTCCATATGTATTTGCAAGATCACCTTGCACTAAAAAAAAATTATTAATATGAGGATATATTCATATGTAATGGACATTCATATGTAATGGATAATACAGAGGCTCTGGCATCCTTATAGCAAGGAAGGGGTTGGAATTTATGAATAAGGATAAGCTAGGATATGTGTTCACAAATAACTTCCAAATCTTAGTGACTTTCATAATATGGATTTATTTCTCAGTCAGGCTATATGTTTGTTGTGGAAGGTTCTGGGAGTTCCGTTTAATGTCTCATTCTGTGTCCGGGCTGTTCAACCAGCTACCATTGCAAATATTTCCTTTCATCATGGCAAAAAGAGATCTCTGGAGGTTCTCATCCCAGTAATAAATGCTCTGACCTGTGAGAGACTCATTTCACTTTCTCTCACAATTTATTGACTAGTTCTAGTCACTTAGCCCAAACTAGCCACAAAAACTCCAAGAAATACAGTCTCTTCCTTGTGTCTGGAAGGTATAGACTAGATATATTTGGTGGGCACTAATGACTCTCATATTCTCAAAAAATTGAGTGTATCTCAGTTCTTTTAATTAACTGATAATTCCTGTACCCCTAATTTATGTGGAGTCTTGCTCACATGCTTAATTGACATTATTAAATATATATGTAACTTAATGTCTTTTGCTAATTTTTACCACTAAGGCCCAGCTGCTAATGTTGAGCAGGGACTCCAAGAGGCAGTGGGAAAAGAAGAAAGTACATTCATGTTCAAAGAAACACCCCACCTTTACCATCCACCAGGCAAATGAGCTCTACTGGCCTTTTGGTATATGTACTTTCACACTTACATTCTGTTGCATGAAGGTTTTTGAAGCTCAAAATTAAAAGCAAAGGAAAGATGATAATTAGAAGATCTACTTCAAGAAATGTTTCCTCCTAACTCTGAAATCCTAAATGAGACTTCCAAATATGTAAAAATGTTACTGGCTTTTTGAGAGTTAAAATAATGATCTCAGCTTTTGGTTTAACTCATTGTCAAGGGAATTAAAGCTAATATCATTGCAAGCTACAAGTACATTTAATGAGAAAAAGGAGCCATTAATATTTGTAAGGAAATGGAGGCACACAAATCGTTCTTCTCAATCCTCATAAATTTTCAGAAGGAAAATCACAAGTATCACTCATTAAACATTGAATTACATTTGTTGATAACTAGTATATTAATTTTAGATTAATAGCACTAATCCATAATCCCTTTATTGATTTTTCTAGTTACTAATGATACTTTTCCCATCAATGTACTTCTAACTTGTATCACATATATGGCACCCACTACTTAGTTATTTGAATGAATAGATTTTATTTTACCTATTAGACCACATTCATTTAAATGGAAGAAGTTTTGTACACATTAGCGTTTCTGATAGCATCTAGTATAGTGCCTGATACATGATAAATACGGGTGAATTAAAGGTATAATTGTTGATCAGGTTGTGACATATGCTCATATAGATATGAATTTTGTAGAATCGTTGTATGTGGCGTGCTAATGCACATTTTTTGACATTTTAATTTGTCAAATTACATTTATTTGTCATATATTTGTCAAATACAAATGTGCACATGATTTTATGATCACTGATACAGCTCTGATTTTTGATCCTAAGGATCCTAAGTCCCTGTTCAAGATCATACCAATTATGATATTCTTCCAGTAGAAACATATTTCATTTTAGGATAGTCAGCCTTACGGAATGGTTTCCAGGATCATATTAGTACCACAGTATGGACATACCATACAGAGAGGACAAGAAATAGTCAATTATTTGTAATATTTTTGGATAATTTATTAAAAGTATATTAAAATATATTAAAATGTATTAAAATATATATTAAATATATTTAAAAATGTAAGTTCTTGGTCAAATATGTCTAAGGTGATGTTTTAAAACTCCCCTGAATATTTTATCTAGTCACATTCACTTCATTTCATATAAACTTGCAGACTCAGAATTGACTTTAAAAAAGCAGAACTGGATAAAACATTCCATTCATTTTTTTTTTTTCTCCTAGTTTTGGGGATGAGTCATTTTCATTTAGAAGCTATCACAATTTGTATGTTTGGTGCACAGAATTATGAATATCTTATTCATAGAGTTAACTCACATCATCTAAAATGACTTGAAGACCAGTTTGAGTAAATAAAGTTGCAGTATCATAATTATTACCACTTCTCTTCATAAAGTTCACATGAGATGTACCTAGCACTTAATTTTTTCCTTTGTGCTTTTTTCCTGAATGCAAGTATCTTAGGCTGTAAGGTCCACTATAACAAAATATCCCAAACATACATGTTTATTAAGAACAGTACATATTTCTGCTTATTGCTGTTTATCAAGAAAATATTTGAGACGGACAGTAGTAGAAGGCAATTTAAGATTCTTTTCTTTAACCATACTACATCTAGGTAACTATAAGATAGTTTATATCTCTTCTAAAAATAAGAAATTGGAAAATAAAGTTAATTTACCTTTTATTCTTGGGGTTAGAATGCAAAAATGACAATTTTATTTTTAATTGGATCAAGTTATCTTAATTTTCTGTGAGATGAAAACTATTTTATGCCTTGTTTAGGTAATCCCATGGGCTGGCTAGTTTTCATAGCATGAGAGAGAATATTTATTGATTCAGAATCCATGACAAATCTCTGACCATCTAAACAGCTGCACGATCAGTATATAACACAGAATTGACCTTGAATAAAATAACTCCCGTTTCTGAGGGACTAGTCATTGGAATTTGAAGCTTTTACATTATTCTAGTTAAACAATAAAAAATTATTTTTCTTGAAGTTATTATATTATTTTGAAATTTAAATTTAAATACCTATTAATTTTAGGGGTGCCTGGGTGGCTCAGTCAGTTAAGCGTCTGCCTTTGGCTCAGGTCATGATCCCAGGATCCTGGGATCGAGTCCCCATCAGGCTCCCTGCTCAGCGGGGAGCCTGCTTCTCCCTCTGCCACGCCCCCTGCTTATGCTCTCTCTCCCTCTCTCTCTCTGTCGAATAAATAAATAAAATCTTTAAAATAAATAAATACCTATTAATTTTAGAAAATTAAATAAAAGAAATTTTGACTTCCAAGTTCAAGAAATATACAATTATAATAGACTTGCGCCTGATGGTGAGTGATAATGAACATCTTTTCGTTTGTCTGTTGGCCATCTGTATGTCTTCTTTGGAGAAATGTCTGTTCACGTCTACTGCCCATTTTTTAATTGGATTATTTGTTTTTTGGATGTTGAGTTTTATAAGTTCTTTATATATTTTGGATACTAATCCTTTATTGGATATATCATTTGCAAATATCTTCTCCCATTCCATTGGTTGCCTTTTAGTTTTGTTCATTATTTACTTTGCTGTGCAGAAGCTTTTTTTTTTAATTTTATTTTATTATGTTATGTTAATCACCATACATTACAGCATTAGTTTTTGATGTAGTGTTCCATGATTCATTGTTTGCGTGTAACACCCAGTGCTCCATTCAGTACGTGCCCTCTTTAATACCCATCACCAGGCTAACCCATCCCCCCATCCTTCCCCTCTAGAACCCTCAGTTTGTTTCTCAGGGCTTTTTGTTTTGATGTGGTCCCAATAGTTTATTTTTGCTTTTGTTTCCCTTGTCCCAGGAGACATACCTAGAAAAACATTGCTACAACTGATATCAAGGAGGTTACTGCCTATGTTCTTTTCTAGGATTTTGATGGTTTACTGTCTCACATTTAGGTCTTTCATCCATTTTGAATTTATTTTTATGTATGGTATAAGAAGTGGTCCAGTTTCATTTCTTTGCATGTTTCTGTCCTGTTCTCCCAACACCATTTATTGAAGAGACTGTCTTTTACTCACTGGATATTCTTTCCTGTTTTATCAAAGACAGATTGACCATATAGTTGTGGGTTTATATCTGGGTTTCTATTCTGTTCCATTGATTTATGTGCCTATTTTTTTTTGGTGCCAGTACCATGCTGTTTTGATTACTATAGCTTTGTAATATAACTTGAAGTCCAGAATTGTGATGCCTCCAACTTTGCTTTTCTTTTTCAAGCTTGCTTTGGCTATTTGGGGTCCTTTGTGGTTCCATACAAATTTTAGGATTATTTGTTCTAGTTCTGTGAAAAATGCTGTTGGTATTTTGATAGGGATTGCTTTAAATGTATAGATTGCTTCGGGTAGTATAGATATTTTAACAGTGTTTGTTCTACTAATCCATGAGCATAGAATGTCTTTCCATTTCTTTGTGTAGTCTCCAATTTCTTTCATCAGTGTTCTGTAGTTTTCAGAGTATAGGTCTTTCACCTCTTTGGTTAGGTTTATTCCTAGGTGTCTGATTATTTTTGGTGCAATTGTAAATGGGATTGTTTTCTTAATTTCTGCTGCTTCATTATTGGTGTATAGAAATGCGACAGATTTCTGTACATTGATTTTGTATCTTGTGACTTTACTGAATTTATTTATCAGTTCTAGCAGTTTTTCAGTGGATTCTTCTGGGTTTTTTTTATATATAGTATCATGTTTTCCATATGACAGCAGCTTAAGTTGAGCAAAAGACAGACAGTGGCAAAAATTGTGGGCATTATGCAAGAAGCATGTATTTGATCCTCCAAGAAACTTGGCAACTGTCAGAGAATCACACATTACCCACCTCTGTCTTGCTCTGTGGCCTCTGCACCTGCTGTTTCTGCTTTTTCTCCTTCAGAGCTTCCTGTGGATTGTGCCTCAGGCTAGTTCTGGTGTGAGAGAAATTTGTGGTGTCAGAGTATGTGTATGCCAGGGGGAGTGGGGAGTATTAAACACTTTAGAAGGGAAGAAAACCTATAAAATATCTTTAGTCACTAAAAATATAAAAAAGGTAATAATTCTTAAAAAGGTAGTAAATTAATGAACAACTGTATGATATTTTCATACTTCTTTTTTTCCCCCAAACACCTTTAGTGCCTTCTAATCTTTAATATAAGAATATGCATTTTTTCCCTTTGTTAACCTTGTCTGGAATAAAATATATTGCTTAAAAATCAAAGGCAAACTATTTCTTCTAACATATAAACATGATCAAAATAAACAGATTTACAAAATAGGAATTCTTTTACATCATGCATGATTTTAACTTTTCATTTTAAGCAAGTAGGGTGTGATGAAAGGAACAATGATTTGGAAAAGGTTACCAAATTCCAGTCATTTCCTTCACTTAATAATAATACCTTCTACCTCATAGAGTTATAAAGATCAGATAATATATATTTTATGTGAAAAGTTTCTGCAGATTTTAAAGTGCTGTACCGATGTGAATGATAGTGAATTTTTATTAATAACAAGGATCAAGCCAGAAACTAAAATAAAAAATAATATTGCCTTTTAAAGTAGTCATTTAGAAAGGAAAAAGTATTTTAAAAGCCAAACTCACATTTAAAATATATCTTAACATGACAGTAAGTTGAATTGGCTCTTTAAGCCACAACAAAAACAACCCTTAAGTTCTTTATATGTTATTGCTTTATTAGAATAATCTATTTATCTGGTTTCTCATTTGATTAGTTTTGGAAATGGATACATTTTTCAAAATCAATTTATATTGCTTAGAAAAAAAATAATAGAGAGGTACATTTAAGATTTGCATATTTTACTACATTTATGTTACACTTTAATTAGAAAGTTTACTCGACCTAGTTATTTCTTGATTTTGAAATTAAGAAAAAAGCATCTGCCCTTAAGACACTGTTCTGGCTATTAACAAAGAAACTGAATTTGCATCCTTTGCTTTCTTAAATAGTTCTGTGGACATCTATGTGGACACTTACATAATTAATCGCATCATAATTTGATAAATTACTACTTTAAAAGTATCTTCTGATAAATTGCAAGATAATGTTATCCAAAATGGTAATAGGCAGTGACATCAAAGACAGAAAATTATGTTGAAAAAAATAGTGATTTGGGCACCTGGGTGGCTCAGATGGTTAAGCGTCTGCCTTCGGCTCAGGTCATGATCTCAGGGTCCTGGGATCGAGTCCCGCATCGGGCTCCCTGCTCCTCGGGAGCCTGCTTCTCCCTCTGCCTCTCTCTCTCTCTCTCTCTCTGTCTGTCATGAATAAATAAATAAAATCTTAAAAAAAAAAAAAGAAAAAAATAGTGATTTATAGAGTACCTTATTTACTTTAAAACAAATTTTGAACTATAGTGTATTTAGTAATAGTACTTGTCATAATTTAAGATTTCTGAACCTTTGTGAGAAAACTTTGTAATGCACTGAAGTTTTTGCTCTTTCTTTCTTACTTCTTTCTTCATTCTTTTGGAAGAATACACCCACCAGTAGGGTTTTTAGCTTGACTATTTAGACTATATGGATTTGAATGGGAGGCAAGCAGCTGTCAGATAATTCATATCATGTATTAGGAGCTAGTTGGGGTGAGACAGTACATCTCAGCATGCTGTTCCCTTCAGTAGATTTATGTTCCAAAGAAATGCAGATACATTAATATAAATAGTGATTTTCAGTGAAAAGAAGATCAACCACCTAGCTATGGTTCATGAATCACAGTGATTCTCTTTCTTTTATTTTTTAATAATAATAACAGTATATAGAAACTATCACTGAGCCAAGTGGGTACGAGAATACACTGATCTTAAAGATTTAACTTAACCCAGCAGTCCACTGGAAGTTGCTATAGCTGAGAAAAAAAGAACTGAAGCAGAGATGCTGGGTTTACATTTAGAAAAAGAGAAAGGAACTATTAATGCATGCTTTTTCCCAATAGCATTCATCTCTCTAGGAAGTCCTGCATAACAAAAGGGAGTTGGTACACCATTAACTTTTATGAAGTGATACTATGATTTCTTGAAGGGAACTTACTGCTACACAGTTGGAAGCCTGTAAGGTCTGTTAACTGAAGAAGTTCAAAGATAAACCTCTGTTGTTCAGTATATAGTTTTGTTTTCTGTGTTTTGATTCAGTGCAGTGGGGTTGAACATAAAAGTGCTAAAATCTCCAGCTTTTCATGATTCTTTCCTAGTTGTTGTAAGTAGACCATTAAGTAATTTTAAGGAAATCAGAACGCTTGACCCGTACAAATGATTTTTACAGAAATTGGTTTTTGTTCTTATAAAAGAACAACATAAAATAAAGTGATTTCCCAATTTTGACACTGTGGCTTTTCTAAAAGTTACTGTATTTATGTAAAAATAATAATTCTTCCAAGATAAAATAGCAAATTATTCTGGTTCAACAAGCAAGTCTATTTCAGTAAAGCAATAGATAAAACCTTCATTAAAAAATACTTTAAAAAATACGTTTTTAAAAAAAAAAAACAGAATTGCATAATAAAATCACAATAGAATTGCTTAGAGTACAGCAGCCCAAATTGAAGAAGAATTCAGAAGATAATTCTGTTAAATGGACTTACTAGGTGAGCAATGTGAATTCTCAGTTGAGCTCAGTGCTAGCTATGTGTCCAGGACAAGTGTTAGGTACTGTTTGAAAGGGATGCAGATGTCATGGTGAGCAGGGAGAGGAGGTCTCTTTATTTATGGAGGCTGAATTATATGATATTAAAAAAAAAAGGAAAGTATTGCTTTTAAAAAAATCTAGATCTTCTGTGAGGGTCATGGAATTCTTACATTTAAAAAATAAGGTTCCTTACTTGCAAGGACACCTAACTAGAAATTACTGAATTTGGTGAATTCCTTTCTTCTGAGGTCTCCAGAATTTGTTAAGGTCCCTGTCCTTCCAGAAAAGTAACTATATTTAAGAATGCAGTTCTTTCCATGAGACTCCGAGACTATATATTTTGAGAACCTGACTTCTGGCTTACGCATATCCAGTTCTCAAAGAGTAGCTCTCCTTTTCAGTGGGCACACAATTTTAATTAATTTGAGCTTCTGACTAGACAACAATGACCAAAACCCCTAATAAATCAGATTCTCTGTTATCTTTTACCCAGCAGAGACTAGATCTCCATCATCAACCCCATAGAGATAGTAAATGATCAGACCATTAAATTAGATACCTCACAAATAAGGATTTATTGACCATGTAAAACTATACTCACATATACACAGGTGCTTCCTTGACCATGTGGTTGGAACTGGCTTAGGTCCACTGCTTACTAGTTCCTCACTTTGCTGTGGAAAGGAGCACAGCTGAAGCCATGACTTAACATGGGGTGTTTCTCAACTATATAGTTGTATCTGGCTTAGTGGTTTGAGACCAGACAGACTCAACAGTTTTGAGGTTTGGTTGTGTCCCTTTTCAGAGGGAGTCATGCATTATATAATAAGAATTTTGTTAGAAGTTTTAAGCAGGATAGTGCAATGAAAATGTATGCTTTTTAGTATTATTATTCACCTAATTTTAAATGGATTAATTGAATTCAGTAAGTGGCTGTAGGTTATAGTGATAAATACCTTACATGAAAAAATGACAGTTTTTTTTATTATTGTGTGAATGCAAAATAGAATATTACTTTTTTGTTGATATTTGAGGTAAATTTTTTATATTCCAATTTGGTTGAGAGACTTCGCTGCTAAATTAAATTATTCTCAGCATTTTGTCAATGCTTCATTTTATTCATTCAATTATGTATTAAGTTTTACTTTTGCTTGTTTCTTAAAATTGTGAAATTGTGTAATTAAAATATTTCCATTAGTGAGTAATTACTGAATAATTATTAATTTAACAATTAAACCTTTTATGGAGAATAACGATAAAGATATTCCCAGGAGAAAGCAAAGCACCGAGTTATGCCAATTTTAGCTATTTTTCTTTACTTGGCAATTTGTTTACCTTTCTCACATTATAAAGTATATAATTATACTCAGTTATAAAGTACCATACTTTGTTAGCTATCGAAGTCATACAGCCTAATTTATGAACAATCCATTTCCTAAGCAAGCCAATTTTTTCATAATCGCTATCCAGACTGTCAACTTGCATAATGTCCATATAACTTTGTGCACAGGGTGGAGTGAAAAGTGACGCAAGATAATAGGAGCAGTTTATAGAAGCAGAAAATCTTACTGGTAGCAAGTGGTGGTTGTGAATGTAGGGATTGATACTCTTATTGCATTGAAATTAACAGTGTTGTTTTGTTTTTTCTGTGTGCTCATTCCAGAATCTGCTACCTTTTTCAGAGTGAATTTTTATTTTAATAAATGTGGTGGACATGAAGGAACAAGGAACCAGAGATGCAATCTATTTGAGCTGATTGCATGATTCTCCTTTAATCAAAATGATGTGCCATGATTAAGAAAGAAAAATTAACTGTCACCTAGGCTTCTTAATTGATAGAAAAGGAGGTATCACACTCAAAATCATTTTCTAAACCAGTTCAGGGAGTGAACATAAAGACACCAGACAAGGTAATTAATGATGCGTGGATTAGAAATGAAAAATACAAACAACCATGTCTGAAAATAAGGAAGACATAGTGATTATATATAAGCTTTCAGGTCATTATTATTTTCAAATATTTATTATTAGGGTATGTTCATATTTTTTTTCCTGATGCCTTAGAACATGCTTTTTATGACTATTTTACCTATAATTTTCATAATTAAACATTTTATAAATTTTCCCTTCCTTCTCTTTTTTTTAACCCAAATATTTATTCCATAAATTAGTTCATATTCAGGGATAGGGAAATTGGGAAGTTTATATTTATTGGGAGTTTATTATGTATCATGGTTTACATGATCACTTTTCATGTGGGAAGTATTATTTCATGTTTACAACTCTCTCTAAGAAGAAGATTCTAAGAACTCTCTGCACTTATATTGATTGATTGATTGATTTTTTCTTCCAAGTTTTTTTTTTTTTTTAGTTCCAGTTAGTTTGCATACAGTGTAATATTAGTTTCAGTGTGTAGGATTTAGTGATTCATCACTTACATACATCCAGTGCTCATCACAAGTGCCCTCCTTAATACCCATCACTTATGTAACCCATCCCCCCACCCACCTTCCTCCAGCTCCACTCCCCTTTCTTTGTTCTCTGTAGTTAAGAGTTGGCTTTATGGTTTGCCTCTCTCTCTTTTTCTGCTATGTTCATCTGTTTTGTTTCTTAAATCCCACGTATGAGTGAAATTATATAGTATTTGTCTCTCTCTGACTGATTTATTTCACTTAGCATAATACAGTCTTAGCTCCATCCACATTGTTGCAAATGGCAAGATCTCATTCTTTTTTATGGCTGCATAATATTCCATTTATATATATATGTGTGTGTATATATATATATATACACACACGCACACACACACACACTATATCTTCTTTATCCATTCATCAGTCAGTGGACGTTTGGGCTCTTACCATAATTTGGCTGTTGTTAACAATGCTGCCATAAACATCGGGGTGCATGTATCCCTTCAAATCAGTATTTTTGTATCCTTTGGGTAAATACTTGGTAGTGCAATTGCCAGATCATAGGGTAGTTCTATTTTTAACTTCTTGAGGAATCTCCATATTGTTTTCCAGAGAGTCTTTCCACTTTTATTAAATGGCTATTGTCCTTAAAATTCCCTTTTCCTTATTGAACTGAATTCTGCCTTCCTCTAGTTTGTATCTAGTTCTCTCATGCTACACACAGTTCTAGTCTTTCAGATATTTAAAGCTTTTTAAAAATATTTATGGCATTTAAAAAAAATAATGAGGTATAAAACCTGTAAATTCTTTCAGTATTCAGAACCCTTAGTATTTTCTCTATCCTGTTTATAGTCTTTTTTAGGGAAAAAAAATCTTTAAAAAACATGTAATATCCACTGACAAATGGCATAAATCACACATAATCTGCACACTGAGTAGAATGATAATTAATATATTCTTGGATACTAGATTCTGGAATTTATTTAAGTTGAAAATTACATATTTTATTTCCTTCCAAGAGATTTTGGCTCCAATCATAGACATTTCACTAAATGATAATTTTGTCTATTGGCTTGATTAATTTAACTGACAATTAGGTGTTACTGAGTTAGAGGGCCAAAGAGCCAAAAGTAAAATTATTTATTTTAGTTGTGTAGATTTGGTTAAAGATTTCTCCTTAGGATAACTGATATGTGGAATGATATTCCAGATTACAAGTTTGGGATTTCATATGTGTCATATAAGAAAATATAAAATGAGTAAAAAACACTTGTGACCAAATTGAACTAACAATTCTGCTTTCATTGATAGAATATGGCTTAATCTCAACCAGTGTTTATCTCAGTTCTTGGAGTTAATTTGAAATGATTGGTTTTTGTTAAAGACTTAGAAAAAATCTGTAAATTTCTTATTGCCCTTATCATTATGCAAGAAGAATGACATCATTCTGGTTCCTATCCTTGAGGATATGTGCTCTAGATTCATGTCTTTGAGCAGAGATATTGAGTAGGGAAGTTTACTTTGCTCATATTGTCAGGAAAGTAGTCACTTCTGATGATATGTGTGTGTGCACACTTTGCTAAAGTCAATCCAATGTGTAGAAATACACATTGATAAAACAAGTGAATTTAGAGGTTATTATTTTTTTGTATAAGATTTTTTGTTAATACCCTCAATAATAAATCCTACTTTTGCATTCATCAGCAGCAGCTATGACTGATATTTATTGTGGCTCCAAGTCTAAAATCAAAAGTAAATGCATAATAGATTGTTTATTGATATAATGTTGTAAAATGCTAGACATGTAATGCTTGGCTTAGAAAATGAGATGAAGTGGAAAGAAAATAGAACTTGGAATCAGAAAATCTGGATTTAGGGGATACTTACTGTCTAGTATTTTGACATCTCTGAGCTAAAACCCTCTCTCACACAAAATGACATTAAAAAAATTGCTGCCTTCTCCACTTCAAGTCAACTTGCTTGTAGCGTTCTATTTCAGTTAACCAATGGCCCTCTCATGGATTATGCCTATGAGGAGTGTTCTGAAGAAGAGATTCATGGCAGCCATACTATCAGTTTCGAAGGGGGAAAAAAAACCCACTTTATTGATATTATAAACATGTAATAGAAACAGAAAGAAGAAAAGGGAAATCTGTGCATAGATGAGGGCAATGGTAAGTAGTAAAGGAGCAAAAGACAAAGTTACGTCAAATTGGGTACTTAGAACATCCCACCGTATTACCTGGGAAACCCTGTGGAGACAGCCGGCTGGAGTCCCTATTGAGAGGTCTGGGCAGAGTGTCCTCCCCTCAGGTGAGACTTCCAACTGACCATCTCCGTAAGGGCCATCTTTATAGGGCAAATGACGGGTTCTGAAGTTAAGCATTTGTTTGCCTACGTGCAGTTTTGAGTGAGCTGCATTATGTTACCATGTCTTTACATCTTCAAGGAGCCTGGGCTAGGTTTGCTTGCCTCCCCTCCCAGATTCCATTCTGGGGGGCCAGCCTATCCTGGAGCCGGAGGGGATGGAAGGAAAGATTTACAGCTCTGGGAGTCCAGACCAGGAGGGCAAGTTCTGACCTGGAGGCCAGCCATTGTCAACTAATCAGGATCCCAAGGTCACTTACGCAGCACAAGTCTCACAAACAACATTCTTTAGCCTGCCTGTTATGTACAGGTCAGGGTGGTTGGTCATTCAGGACAAATCACAGAAACCTCCATCCATACAATAAAAGGGGTGCAGAATGAAGGAAGCAGGATTGGGTAGAAGGATAAGTTGCACTGTGATGCAGTACAACAGAGTCTCAACTGACCCTAGAGTGACCTCTCAGCCTGAGATGGTGCTTCCTGTTTGTCTGAAATTGATGCAAGTGGAAGCAATCTCTATACTTTCACATTAACCGGTTGATGCAGGCTGCCTAAGAAGGGGTTATGACCCACTTTGGCGAAGCAGCAAGGGCTGAGAGTTGAGGCCAAGCCCTGAAGAGGGATTTAGTTGAAAGCTGTCTGTTACCCAAACCCAGCAGCTGGGGGAATTCTTAAAAATTATTAAGGACCTGGAAGAGCTTTTGTTTTTGTGCATTATATCAATTATTATTAACCTTATTAGTAGTTGGTATTTGAAAAATATTTTCATTTTCAAATAACAGTAGTAAAGCTATTATTTGTTAAATAAAATAATTTTATGAAAAATAACTGTATTTTCCCCAAACTAAAATAAATAGAAAGGACAGGGGCATGTTCTTATATTTTTGCAAATCTCTTCATTGTCTGGTTTAATAGAAGACCACTGGGCTCTTTTCTAAGTTCAATTTATTACAATATTTTGCTTTGTAAGAAAAGTGGGCCTCCCACAGATAGGTAGCTGGAAAAGGGTATTTCCTTAAGGTTTAGTTAGATATGGTATCTGAAATAATCTCAGTGAACTTTTCATACTCCAAATAATTGATGCTGCTGATATTCATACCATACTTTTGTACAGTTCCTCTTCTCATTATTTTTCAAACATGTCTGGAATTTGGCCCATCTTGTTATCCTCCCTTACAGGTATCTGATACCTTCCTCTTCACTTATCCCTTCTTACTTATTAATGAATGTCTAATTAAAGTCTTCTTTCCCTTGTAAAACTCTCTTTGGATATTCCAGCCTTTACTGATTTAAACTTCTACTTTGATTTTCTGTTACACTGGTAGTTTATACTGTATCGCTCATTTATTCATATCCTATGAGATTTGGTAAAAATACTGTTCACATTTTTACAGATATGGAAACTGAAGCACAGAAACAGTGAATAACATTAAGTAATCAGTCACAAAACTAGTAAGTGTAAGGATGAGTCTGGAAAACCTGACTCCAGAGTCCATGCTAGCAATTTATTTGTTTGTTTGTTTGCCTGTTTATTTATTTTTAAAGATTTATGTAGTTTAGAGAGAGAGAGAGCTTGAGGAATAGGGAGAGGGGGAGGGGGAGAGGGAGAGGTGTTGTAGGATTTCTTTTCCTTCGGTGCTTGTGGTTCTTGGTCATGCCACTTCAAAGAATGAAGAGGTAGACAAGACAAAATGTGATGGGCAGAAAAGCAAAGTTTATTGAGCGATAGTACAAAGGTCCCAAAGAGGGAAGGGACCAGAGAGAGTTGCCACCGGAGTTTCTAAGTCTAGGGGGTTTTATTGGCTTGTTGGTGGGCCATTTTAATCTGATTAACTCTCCATGGGCCTGACAACCAATCAGGTTTTTTGTCCACGCACTCATCTACCTATAGGTAGTTGGTTCACATGGGAAAGGGTGGAGGGCTCTTTTCAGGGTGGTGTAGAATCCTTTTAAGGTTGATTTCCTCTTAGGGCAGGGTCCCTTGTCCCTGCCTACTTTCTTCTGACTATCTTTCATTAGAGGGAGAGAGAATCCCAAGCAGACTCCCCGCAGAGTGTGGAGCCAGACCTTGGGGCTCGATCTCACAACCCAAAGATCATGACTTGAGCCAAAATCAAGAGCCATCTGCTGAGCTGACTGAGCACTCAGGCACCTCTGGAGTCCATGCTTTTAATCCCTACTTTAAAGGAAGAGGTAATGAATGTTCTTGATTTTAGAGCTTGAGTTTTTGGTAGTTGAATTCTTTTCTACCTGACAGTGTGAGCTTCAGAAAGCACTGATTGATTATTCATTGATACTGTATATCTAGATTAGCTGATTAGGCATTATTTAGAATTCTTCAGGTATTTTAAGTATTAAAACTCTAAGGTTCACTCTGAATAGGATACCCTTCTCATGATAATCAATTACACAAGAAAACTGTCCGTTAGGTTTAGCTACAAGCTGTGTCATCTTATTTTGTAATTACTATCTTATAGACTTTTATAGAACTTTGTTCCTTTTCTTTAGTACCCTTAATCCCACTTTGTGATTATACATTTATTAGTGCTACTATTTGATTGACAACATTCTCCCACACTGGACTATAGACCTGGTGAAAGTAATGATATCATTTCATGATCACCACTGTGACCTCAGCAAGAACAGCAGTGCCTCGCAGTCGTGGTATATTCAATAAGTATGTAATGATTGAATAACTTAGCCTTAATGGAACTCTTAGTTTTTCTTTATAACATCAGGAGATTAGAATATGTCAAAATATGTGTATACTTTCTTTTTAAAATGCTGTTTACTTCTTAATAGAGATGCTGCTACACTCTATTTTTAGAAGTTTTCAGCATTAACTCTTGTTTATGATGCATTAAGTTTTCTCTATTTTTACAAGGTCATACAAGGTTCTTATAATAATGAACATAGCAAAGGCCAAATACTGAAATTTGGAGGTCTTCCAGTTATCAGGAATGAGAGCTAATCAATTTAAAAAGATTTTAACTACACTTTTCAAATTATTTTCTGATTGCTTTCTCTTTTTTTCATTGCTTTTTATCTACCTTACATTTTTTCTTTCTGCTTTTTAAAAAATGTCTGCAATTAGTGTCTTGTTTTATTTTTTTATTTATTTACTTGAGAGAGAGAGAGCACAAGCAGTGGGGAGGGGCAGAAGGAGAAGGAGAAGAAGACTCCCCGCTGAGCAGGGAGCCCTGTGCGGGGCACAATCCCAGGACCTCGGGATCATGACATTCAAACGACTGAGCCACCCAAGTGTCCCATTAGTGTCTTGTTTTAAACAGCAACTTTCTAGCTATTTTCATTCTGTTACACCTTACACGGAAAAGCAAGCAAAACACAAAAATATGCCATCTTTTGTAAGGAAATAAAAATATTTCATTCTGATTACCTTCTGAGGGCTTGAGGCTTGTTCACTGTTTTATCTTTAAGCATAGTATTGAGTCAAGGAAAGTTCGTTGAGTTTAACTTAAGTGACTGCTTTCTGGCTCTGTACTTTCATTTACGCAAGAAATATTGAGAATATGTTATTTAAATCAGGCATACTATTTATCTGCTTCAGTTAATTACTATTCTTACTATAGTGAGCTATGAGAGTGACAGAGGCTATCTCCTATTACACCTATGTTCTTTGATAAACATATTCCACATGAGGTATGCATCTTATTATTGTATTCACATCATAACATACTTTAGGTCTAACCACATAAAATAATAAAATAAGTTAGTATAGTGATTTTCAATTTGTAGACTATATATTCCTGGTAGGTAGCATAGTTTCTGCAGGAGTCCTGAGTAAAAGCAGTGTCTATTGAATTAATAACATGATGTGCACACATGTGCTTCTCTAGATTTAAAATGTTTGTTGGGGAGCCTGGGTGGCGCAGTCAGTTAAGTGCCAGACTCTTAGTTTCAGCTCAGGTCTTGATCTCAGGGTCTCGGGATCTAGCCCCGCATCAGGCTCCACGCTCAGCATGGAGTCTGCTTGAGATTCTGTCTCCCTTTCCCTGAGCCCCTACCCCCTGCATGCTGTCTCTTTAAAATAAATAAATCTTTTTTTTTTTTTTTAGTGTGTGAATTGTTTTTTTGTTTTGTTTTGTTTTTGTTGGAAAATACTACTTTATTAATTTATTTTTTATTAACATATAATGTATTATTTGTTTCAGGGGTACAGGTCTGTGATTCATCATCTTACACAATTCACAGCACTCACCATAGTGATGGGGTTTTGGAATATAGGTGAGGTTCAGTGCGGTGGAGTCCAGAGCCGACGTCTAAGAAAGAATTCTTGAGACATCTTTGGTGCAAAATAGTGGTTTAGTAAAGCAAGGGGACAGGACCCTTGGGCAGAAAGAGCTGCTGCACTGGGGTTGTGAGGGGTGTCTGATTATATACTTGTTAGAGGAGGTAAGGAAAAGGGACATTTCTAAAGGATTTTTGTATGTTAAGGAAGACTCACAGGATACCCGAGGCCTTGCCACTGTCAAGTTAAGGTTGTTTTTCCTTCTAGTAAGGCATTAACAGTAAGATAGTTGGGAGCTTCCTGGAGAACATTACACTTTGCCCTCTTCAAGTATCTGTCAATGGGCTGCAGATTATAAGGACATTTAATTGTATCTACATTCCCTTCTGGAACCTAGGCCATTGGTAGAAATGCTTTGTCCTTGTAGATTGCTAAGACTTTCGTGTAAACCGAGGGAGACTCCTGTCCTGCAAGACTGTGATCTCTATCAGTTAACCATTTGTTTTTCCTTTAGGGCAGCCAGGAGTGACTGAGGAATGTCGCACATGTCCCACGCAGGAGTTGGGGGTGGGGGGAGGTTGCAGGATGTCAGCTTATGCTTTGTCTTTTTTTATTTTATTTTTTTTTATTTTTTTTATTTTTATTTTTATTTTTTTTTAAAGATTTTATTTATTTATTTGAGAGAGAGAGAACGAGAGACAGAGAGCACAAGAGGGAAGAGGACAGAGGGAGAAGCAGACCCCCTGCCAAGCAGGGAGCCCGATGCGGGACTCGATCCCGGGATTCCAGGATCATGACCTGAGCCGAAGGCAGTCGCTTAACCAACTGAGCCCAGGCGCCCAGCTTATGCTTTGTCTTCAGCCAGCCTTCTGTTCCCTCATCAATAGCACATACCCTCCCCAACGTCCATCACCCAGCCACCCCATCCCTCCCACCCCCCTCCACTCCAGCAACCCTTAGTTTGTTTCCTGAGATTAAGAGTCTCTTACAGTTTGTCTTCCTCTCTGGTTTCTTCTTGTTTCATTTTTCCCTCCCTTCCCCTATGATCCTCTGTCTTGTTTCTCAAATTCTTCATATCAGTGAGAGCACATGATAATTGTCTTTCTCTGATTGACTTAAAATAAATAAAGCTTTAAAAAAAGTTTGTTGTAACTTTTCATAGTACATGATTTATATATTTACATAGTTAATAATATAATCCTTTGGGAAAGAAGAATCTTTTTCCGTCTATAGAGCTCCAGACTAGTAAATCCTACTGCCTACTTTCTCCTGTTACTCATGACAAAAATCTTGAAGTCATCCTTGTCCATATTCCTCTTCTGAGAAATTTCATTCACAGATTCTTTTATTCTTTATATGACATCCAGAATCTGACCAGTTTTCATTTACATGTTGGGAAACACTACCACATTTCTAGCGCTCCTTCTTGGCTGGGTTATTGCTAGAGTCTCCAACTGTTTTCCCTGTGTTCTGTTCTTGCTCACCTAAAGTCCGTTTTCTTCATGTTGCTAGAGTGATCCTATATAACTAGATTACATTGTGTTATGTGTATTCTTAACATTTTCCACTGGTTTCCCACTTACCCAAAGAAAAAGCAAAGGGCTTACAATGGCTTAAGTTTCCCTAAATGACCTTATTCCTTGCTTTCACTTTATAATTATTTTCTACTAATTTGCTTACTCTGCTAGCCACTCTAGCCTCCCTGATTTTTCTCTAGCTTGTCAAGCAATTTCTCATCTCAGTTTTTTGTACTTGTAATTCCTGCTGCCTGGAACACCTCTCCTCCAGGTTTTTGCCTGTCAAATTTCTTTTGGATTTCTGCTCAAATATCTCCTTATCTTGGGTCATCCCTGATGGTTCTGTGTAGAACATTTTCTTATCCCTCTGGATCCTCTTTACCCTGCTTTATTTATTTTTTTTCTCTGTATCACTTATCACTATTTTACATATTATGAATTTGTTTACTTGTTTATTGTTGGCCTCATCCCATACTTAAATAAAAGATCCTTGAGGGCATGGACTTTTTTTTTTTTTTTTTAATGAAACATCTCTAAGGCTCTAGTATAGGGTCTTTCACCAAGAAGTCATAGAATGCATATTAAATGAATGGAAGAAAGAAGAAATGAATGATTGAGGAGATGAAGATTTGCGAGTTTGTAGGAACTCCTCCTCCCCCTTTTAAATGATTTTATGCCACTAGAATAAGAACCTGCTAAAATAGACTTTTCTAAATCAGCAAGTTACATATTAATTTCTCTGGTCGCCACACAAAAGGAGAATTACTGCAAGTGGTTCAAGGACTTTTTTATATTAAAAAAACATTCTAATACATGATTGTTAGGCTCCAACTGTATTTGTTTATTCTGAAACATTGATTTACATTCATCCTCAAGCACTCAAAACAAGGGGAGTTTGACTCCTTTATTCTTTCCTAGTAAATTTCCTGTGTAACAAAAGAGGCTTTTGTTTTAAAAAAAGAAAAAAAGGTCCTCAGAGAAAGCTGTGCTATTACTCAAATTGTTTCTGTCAAATTGAATTTCATTTGTGAATTTGTGGTAGTTTAAAACATTTAGAAATCAGACATTTTGGCATAGTTTACAGATTCAGAGGAAATTATAATTACAGCAGTTATAAAGCAATGAAAAAAATTAAAAGCTGTCAAATCAGCTCGGATGCATATTGCGTAATTTGTAATTTTGGACTCTCAGTAATTCAACTAATTTAACATGCCAACTTTTCTGTGCTTTACAACTTAGCAATTTTGAGCACTTTAATAGGTTTCTTCTTTTTTATTTCTAACCATTCCCATAAGATTCATGGATGTCTCAGAAATACTAATATCATTCAGAGTATACTTTCCATTAATTTGAAATTTCATTATGAACTGTAGTATGCATCCATTACAGCCCGGTGACATTTCTCAAAATGAACATTCGATTTATCTTGGAACATTGAAAATGTAACCAAATGATTGGACATATTGAATAATAATGAAGTTTTGAACAAATTCACAATATGTGTTTAATACACATTTTAGCATATGACTTGAAAAATGCTCAAGATTTGAATTAATGGGTTTTCATTGTAAAGAGAGTTATGATGTAACAAAAGAGAAATTGTGCATATTTCCAAATAGAATATAATTTTGAGAACTGTTGCTGTCATATAGGATTGACAATTTTATGACCTTTTGGGGGGAGGAGGAGATCACTACATATTAAAGATCATCTGAGATATCTATTTATTCACATGTAAACTTTTAGCATTTAATGGCCTGGGTAAAATACTTTTCCATTTTATCATGACTGTCAGGATGTTTAGACACTGAATTGAGTTTCTTTTTTCCTAGGCTGAAATGGACTTATTATTACACTAAATAAAGCTAACAAATACTCTTTCATTTGGGAATAATTTATTAGACCTGCATATGCTTTAATAATGGAGATCAAATAAATCTGAGAAATAATGGATATGAAAGAAACATAGAGTATCTTATAGCATATTTTATTATAGAATGCCTAACTTATATGCATAGATAAAGCAACAAAACACTTCTACATCAATTATCTAGTTATAATTTTAAAACCTAAGTTTTTGGTAGAATTGTAATTAGCTGGCACTGATCTGTTCTTCTCATGATTACCTCCCCTCAAAATACAAAAAAAATCTGGTTCATCTTTAGTTCCAAGATGAATTATTGACGAGCAAAGTAAGACAGCAAATTATTTTCTTTTAAATGCAGATAGTGTAAGATCTGAATTTAAAATGACAGATGAGTGAAAGGGGAGGTTAACCAAAAGAACATTTTGTTTTCTGTTTTTTTAGACCAAGAAAGGTTCACTTTGAGCTGAGAATGGGTTACAACAATTTAAGAGATTCAGGAATCTAGTACTTTTGTGGAAACAGAGTGACTTGATATCACGGCATACATGAGGCTTCCACACTTGTCCTGTTCTTATTGCCACCTGGCTAGTTGTCCCATCTCCCACCATCTTGCTCTCCATACCTCACTGTAAATTTCCAACATGTATTATTGCCACCTTTACCCCATCCTCTATTGTCACAAGGTAACTGTGCCTTTCTTTCCACAAAAAAAAATGGAGACTCTGGGAGTGCAGCTCACTCAATTTGCCACGCTACATCTTACATATAAATCTATATGTGGTTACATTCAGCTCCTGAAGGAAAGTTCATTAGTTAAGAATCTTGTTCATGACTAAAAGAAGCACAGCATTGAATATCCCTCTGTCACCCTACTTCTTCTTTTACCCTTCAAAGCCAATCACCCTGAAATCTTTCACTTTGTGGAAACTGCTAATGCTAAGGATACCCCAAATTTCCACATTGTCATCATCAGTGGACTTCATCATCCTTCTCTTTTTTGTTATTTTATATTGTTGATTATTTCCTTATTCTTAAAACACACTTTTGGAGCTCCAGACCATTGTATTTTTTCTTCTTTTCATATTCTCTTATTTATTTTTTCACAAATTTGTTCATGCCTTTTCCTTAAGTATTGATGTTCCTGGGATAATTAGTCTGGGCATTTATCTTCTTTCAGTGCATTTTCCCCTGAATGATATAATCTACTTAACTCTTAGTTGATGACAATAAAATCTCTATCTTCAGGTTAGCCTCTTTAACTGGATGACCCACAGACAAGTCATTTTTAATATGTTCAAAATGGACCATCTTCATTATATTGCACTTTCTCTTCTATATTCTTGAGGCCCTTATCAGTTCCCTTATCAAAGTCATTTTTCCATACCCTTTAAGTATGAGATTTTATTAATACAGCTTCTTAATTAACACTTGAAACTGTCCTCTCTCCATTGTCACTATCATTACCTGAATTCAGATAATGCAATAAGTAATTATTACCTATTATTTATCACCTAAGTAACTGTAGTAGCCTTTAAACTAGACTATTATTTAGTTTTGGTCTGCTCTAATATATTCTCACATTGTTGTCGTAAGTTTTTTTTTTTTAAGAAAAAGTGGGTCAATTACTTTTTCACAATTTAAAGGCATTCACGATAAAATTCAAATTGTTTATTAGACCCTTCAGGACCTAATGGTTGCCTTCATCTCTCTCCTCACCTCTAAATATTTTCCCCTTTACAACATGTATGAAAATCATACCCAGCCCAATTATTGAAGCCATTTTGCTGTGTATTCATTTATCCTTCTGCCTAAAATATTCTTACATAAAAACAATTTGTCCATTTCTTAACACATTTCAAGATTTAACTCATGGGACTTCTCCCAAGGTACTGTGTTATGTACATGTTCCTTTCATAATTCTTATGATGATTTATTTGTATAATGTTCTTTTTTATGGGGTTCTCTCTATATCATATATGTAGCACTGTATTTTATTTTTCCATTTGCCCTCATCCCAGCCCAGTAACTTGTGCTTCATAAATACATAATAAACATGTGAATGAATGTATGTATGAACATTCTAATAGATATAACCAAATAACAAAATAACTTCAAAAGAGAACTTGTGTGTATTAGATGTGCTGATTTATTTTTGAAGAATTCATATTTACTGAGACACTTTCTTATTGTGTATATAAAATATTGAATATTTATAAATTTGGTCTCCTCATAATATTAATTTGACAAACTCCAGTGAGAGATCCATGATTCCCACCTGCAGTAGTCTGTATATTTGCCAAAGATGCAGAGAGGGGGAGGAAAAAAAACAAGAAAAAATAAAACCATGTTCTCTGCATTTAAAATCTTTGGCACTAAAAAAAAAAAAAAAGTCTTTGGTACTATCAGATGGTTTATTGTCAGAATAAAATTTGATTTTACCAATGATAATTACCAATAATAGATTTAAAAAATTGTGCTTATGTGTAAGCTGACTTTTAAGAAGAACAGTTAATAGGGCGCCTGGGTGGCTCAGTCGTTAAGCGTCTGCCTTTGGCTCAGGTCATGATCCCAGGGTCCTGGGATCGAGTCCCACATCGGGCTCCCTGCTCGGCAAGAAGCCTGCTTCTCCCTCTCCCATTCCCCCTGCTTGTGTTCCTGCTCTCGCTATCTCTCTCTCTGTCAAATAAATAAATAAAATCTTAAAAAAAAAAAAGAACAGTTAATAGAAATATATGTTTAAAGATATAATGGCAGAACCACAGAGATTGAAGTCATCAATTGCCATGTTACTGACAGAGTATTTGAAGGGAAGAAACAAAAAGAGATCAAGTTGTCTCTTAAACTGTATGGGTATTATAGGCATTTTTTGTAGTTTCAATATTTTGGAATTAAAAATTTAAGAAAAATATCAATTTGTGGTGGCAAATGCTGAGCAAAAGAATATCTTAACATTTTTTGTTTTGGATGCTGATGCTAATCTTTCCCAATGTAATACTTTATAAGACAAGTGTTAGGTTCTTTTTTAGTTATTCTCAGGATGAGGAGATGATAACTTTTTGGTGGCTGAAAATATGCAGTATGAAACTCTTAAATAATTTGTAGTACAAAAGACACAATCTGCCTTGAAGAGTAACTTTCAATCATGTAATAAAAAAGGAACAAATTAACAAAATCATTTACTGAACTTTGCTAAAGATGCTGAGAGTACAACCATGAACAAGACATATGGCCTTTATCTTTCTAAACCCGACAGCATCATTTCTCTCTTGGATTTATTTAATAGTTTCCCATAGTATCTATCTATTTTTCTTTGACTATGTTCCAAACCATATTTCAGACAAAGTAATCATTATAAAATACAAATTTTATCATTTCCCTGATTAAACTGTTTCATAAATTAATCGTTCTTAGAATCAAGAGCTAAAAATTTTTTTTTTCTTTGTAAGCTATGATGGTCTGAGCCCTCCTTGTTTTTGTGGTCTCATTCCATACTACTCTCCTTCTTTCTTCCTGTTGTCTCACCACACTTTCCTTCCTTAATTTCTTTGAATACTATCTTCCGCTATAAGACCTTTCTTGCACATGCTGCTCTTTCTGTATGGAATGCTCATAATGAGGTTAAAAAACAGTCCAAAGAACAAACACCAGTTAGACCAATTGTTATAGAATGTTACATAAAGAATGCTCTGTAAAATTTATAGAAATGTTATGCCTTAACAGAGGAATTTCATGCATAAATATAAATAAGCACAGTGTGATCATAAATTATGCTTAAAACCATATGCATGTGACTAAAATTTAATCCAGCTTTTATACAGTTTAGTCAGTTATATCTTTCATATCAGCGTGCAGATGTCTCCTCTTTATCCACAATGATGAAATTATGAAAATTTATATTCATTTTGTTTTGAGGCATTTTATATAATTATGCAATATATCAATAGTAGTTAGGTTAAGTGTCAGTGAAAGCTTAGATTACACTCAACATAATTCCACTTAAAATCAAGATTTAATTTGAATACTAAACCTGAAAGCTTTTTAACATCAAATGTCTGCCATTATTAGGTAATGGTTCATTTTTAATTTGTCTAAATTCGAAAAGAGCTTTCAAGTGCTTAATGAAATTTCATTTGAAAGCATCGATATGGTCATGATTTGGTGTTACTCAAAAATGTACATGAGTGTTTATGTGTCTGTGTTTGTGGCCTACCTCAAAAGTAATGCATTATCATGCTTGTGTGCATCTAAATACAAGTTATCTTAGAAAACATATTGATCTTCTCTCTAGCTTGACCTGGTAATGAAAATACAAAGAACTGTTGTAATTTTCATGTTTATTATTTATAGCATTGCATCTTATTAATAAAAAGCAATAATGTAAATGAGTAGCAACTCTGAAAAAAATTGCATAAGTTCTTCCTGAGTAGGCTTTAATTCAGGCTATAGTATGCAATATAATTACTTTAAAAAAAAGAAACAGTAAAAGTTTTAACATTGATCAGATTTTATAGGAATGTTTGTATGCCTTATAAAAGTGAGTATCAAGCTATTTTGCTCTCTAGGTAGTTGAAAAAAATATTTTTCTTCCCAGAATACTATAGCTCTGATTGTTTTGAAAGATCTTGTTTTGGGGCGCCTGGGTAGCTCAATCAGTTAAGCATCCAACTCCTGATTTCAGCTCAGGTCATGAGATCGAGTCCCACATCCAGCTCTGCTCTGGGTATGAGTCTGCTTAAGATTGTTTCTCTCCCTTTTCCCCTCCCCACCCTATACCCACTCTCTGTCTTTATTTCTCTCAAAGATCTTGTTTTAAGGTAAAGGAAAGATCTAATTTTGTTTGTGTTTTTATCACTTAATTTTTTATTTGTTTAGTTTTTTTAACTTAAGATTAGATACATTATAGAAACATTAAAAAGGATAATTGGAATATGCAAAACCATTAATAATAGAGCATATTTGTCTAGAACTTTTTCTTATTTATCAGGCTACAAACTTACGAGAATTAATTCCTTTTTGAGAGACTGAATACTATATAATTTAAAAAATAGTCAGTGATAAGTATTAATACCATTTTCTAAATCTATCTTCATGGGTAGAATAGATTGAGCTTTTCAGTGTCCCTTATGGGGGCATTAAGATTATTGCATTAGTTTCCTGGTTTTTGTCCCTTTGTTCAAGTCTTTTTCTCCACAAACTACTGTGCATAACACTGTCATTACGAGTCTTCCTAAGCCACTGTACTCAAGAGAGTACTCAACTACATTTCCACTATCTGGAATACTCAACTACATTTCCACTATCTGGAATATGACTTTATACATATTTTAAAAAAATCTCTTTTTTTCCCCTAACAATCTCTAAGCTTATAGAAAGTAGAAACCATGTTTCATTTGTCTATATGGCCAGTACTGTATCCGAAGTTTAGTAAATGTGAGGTAATGGCTTTTAAACGATACGTTGCAGCTTGCCTAAAATCATCATGGTTTCCTTCTAACATAAAATTGAAGACAAGCTGTGAAGAATTCCCTCTTGTATGTCTAAGAGTTAGAAAACCAGTCCACATGAATTAAGGGCAAGGAGTGGAAGGTGAAATTTAAATTATGCAAGTATGTTGACTTTCTGGTTTTAGATGATCACTTATCTAGTAGGTATAAAATTACTCTTTTAAATTGTATACTGTATGTTCATTTATTTATTCAATAGATATTAATACATACAAAGCACTAAGCTAAATATTTGGCAAAGTAAATGTAGAATATGGAAAATCGACTTTTTAGATTTCTAGTCATATAATCTTAGCAATCAAAAGGTGTTGGAAATAATGAAATAGTTAAGTAATTGTACAAAAACATATGTGATTGCTTAAGAAATAGAAGAGAAACTGTAGCATATGATTCCAGAGACCCCCTTCCCAGCATGTCTCCTGAATTTTACTGAAACACCTTTTGTTTCTCAGCATGCCATCCTCTTATTTATCCCCAATCACCTTGTATATACTTTTTCTTCCTCTATAATACTTCTTTCCTTAAAATTCTACCCTTTTCTGTCAGATAATCTCATTTTCTTCTTTTAGACCATTTCTATGTGCTTTTTGAAAGACTTCTTCTTGTGTCCTATGACACATTGTGTGAACCTCTAATAGCTTTTGAGTCTGTTAATTGCAGCAATGCTTATAGTTATAACAGTAACTAACATTCATTGAGTTCTGTGTTCTGATACTGTGCTCAGATCTGTTCAAGCATCATCATATATAACTATAAAAACCTTTATGAGACACATCCTATTTTCACATGAGGTAAAAGAGGCTTAGTGAGGTTAAGTAATTTGTCAAGGTTTCATAGATGGTAAGGATTAAAAGCCTTGAACTGTCTCAATTCAAAGTCCACAATCATAAACACTATTCCATATTGTCTCCAAAGATACACAAATAACAAGCAAGCAGTTCTGCTCTCTCATTGTACTTTTAGCCCCTCAAAGACAGAGACTATGCTATTTCAAGTTTTAAAACAAAACTACCTCATTCAGGGTCCTCCATATGCTAGATGATCAATCAATATTGAATTAATGAATAAGTAAGTAACATATCAAAGAATACATGTTAAAGGGATCACTACAGGGTGAATTTGCAGAATGGAGGAACTGAAGAAAGTCTTACAGGGAAGATGTGAATAAACTGAGCATTGAAATATGTGCATGGAAAAAAAAGGAGCTAAACCCAGCAGATTATCTGCGATGGTAATAATAGAATCAGGGGCAAATTCTTAGAACCCTTCCGAAAGTTTCCCCATTACAATAAGGAGCAAGGCAAGTATAATCTTGATCATGATTATTATGTAACATTCTTCTAAAGATAGGTGCCAATGTAATTTGATAAGATAAATAAAATTTTAAAAGGAAAAGGTAAAATTATTATTTGCTAATGATAAAATTGTTTACATGGAAAACTGAAGATAGTTATTTGAAAAACAACAAAATAGGGATGCCTGGGTGGCTCAGTCGGTTAAGCGTCTGCCTTCAGCTCAGGTCATGATCCCAGGGTCCTGGGATCGAGTCCCGCATCGAGCTCCCTGCTCCGCAGGGAGCCTGCTTCTCCCTCTGCCTCTCTCTCTCTCTCTCATGAATAAATAAATAAAATCTTTAAAAAAAGAAAAACAACAAAATAAAAACCAAAAGAGACAGACATCTGGGTGGCTCAGTTGGTTAAGCATCTGACTCTTGATTTTGGCTCAGGTCATGATCTCAGGCTCCTGGAAGCCCCACATTGGGGAGTCTACTGGAGATTCTCTCCCTTTGTCCCCCACCCCCAAGCTAGTGTGTGCTCTCTCTCTCAAATAAATAAATAAATCTTAAAAAAATAAAAAAAGAGAATTGAATTAATATGGCAATGTAAAATATTAATATACAGAAATAATTTAACTGCTTTCTTATATTCCAATAAAAACTATTTGGAAGTTACAGTGGAAGTAAATATTCCATTTAAAATTGCATCAAGAATAGTAAAATACTTAAAACTCTACATGAAATATACAAGATGATTTCAAAGAAAATTTTGCAAGATTTTGTGGTATGCAAAAAAAAAAATCTTGAAGAAATGGAATTGTAGTCTGTAGTCCTGGATAAGAAGAAAAAGTTTTATAAAAATGTTGTTTTCCCAAGTTAATCTATAAATTAATTAAATTTTTAAAAATATAATTGGATTTTAAAAAGAATTATAATAGATGATATATAGTACTTAGGAGAAAATGAACAAATAAGATAAGTCAGGTAACTTCTGTGAAAAGGAAGAATAATATGAGAGTACTAGTCCTATCACATACTAAAATACACAAAGTTACAGTAATTAAAAAGAATAAATGCTACTTTAATTGATATTAAAATATATTGTAAAGCTACAGAAGTAAAAGTTTGCTACTGGTGCAAGTACAGACAGATCAATAGAACAAAATAAAAATCAAGTAACAGATCCAAATATATAGAGAAATTCAGTATATAATAAAAGTTGACTATGGAGGAAAAAATGGGTTGTTTAGAGGCTAGAGTAGGAATGAAACATACTTTTTTCTTTCTCTCTTCATATATATATATGTAATACATTCTCTTCATATATATGATATATAATACATTCATATATATATGTAATACATACATATATATATATGTAATACATACATATATATATATATCGTTTTGTACATTCTGAGTTGGGTGCTGTGTCTTTATTTTATCTTTGCATAAGAAATAATGCATAGAAACTACTTAATTGTAATACATGAAAATGTTAACAGTGTTTATCCTTGTGACAGATCTGATTGATGGACAGTTTTCATTTATACTTTGTGCTTTTTTGGGATCTTTTTTTTTTAAGATTTTATTTATTTGTTTGACAGAGAGAGCAAGATAGCACAAGTAGGGGGAACAGTAGAGAGAGAGAGGGAGAAGCAGGCTCCCTGCCAAGCAGGGATCCCAGGACCCTGGGACCATGACCTGAGCCGAAGGCAGACGCTTAACCATCTGAGCCACCCAGGCGCCCCAAGGTCTTTTTTAATAGAGTCCATTTACTTGTTTTTTAAGAGTAGTTTCAAGATATCCCTGTCTCCCCAATATTTTAGTTAGTAAGGGGTGACATATTTCTAAATCTAGTTTTTAATTAAATAATATCATGATAACAGTAGTCAGCATGAACTAGGAAAAGGACTACTGAATCAAAAAAAAAAAAAACTTTCTTCATCTGTGAAGAGGTAATAATATATACCTTGAGAATTAAGGAAAACAATATTGGTAAGACCCTTAGTAAAGTAACAATTTTGAATATCTATGCATTTCTTTAATAATAGTTAATTTCTGTTCAGTTTACCATCCCTGCAGAGCCATTTTTGATGCTTAACTAACACCGTCTGTGACTATTTAACAGTTACTGATAGTCTACAATATGCAGACCTATTCTAGGAACTGAGGAAATATTAACTGTCATCAGACATCCTGGTAGGTGATACCAGCGAGAGTGTTGAGAAAATAAAGAGCAGGGACATAGAATTGGGTACCTGATTTAGTAATGGGAAGTCAGGAGATGTTCACTGAGGAGTGGACAGCTGAAGCTGTGTCTTAAAGCTGGAGTATGACTTAAAGGAAATGAGGAATGGGACTTGCATGAATCTGAGATTTCCAGTCGCACAGCACCTAGCTGGAGTGATCCATGCATACAGAAATGTGGTGAGAATTGAGGATTAAAAATTATGGGACCACACATACTGTTTTATCCCATGCTAAAGAGATTGAGTTTAAATTCTGAAAGACTTTTGAAAAAGAACTCCATTGTTAGGTTTGAACATTAAAAGTCATTCAGAGAGATGGTCATTTGGGGCAAGATGACATGGACCTATTTCTCTCTACTCCTCCCTGCTAAGTACAATTATAAACACTGGAAATCATGTAGGAGGCAACCAGAGGAAAAATCTGAAAGATAAAAAGGAGAAAGAAAATTTATTTGAGATCCCAGAACTAGAGGGACAGCATAGAGGATGGCATCTTACATCCCCTCACCCAACAGAAAGATGTGATCCGGACCTGAATTTCTCTTGACCCCAAGCTAACAACAGACAGCAACCCTGGCAGGTGCATGCCTCCTTTGGATCAGAGTCCCTGTGACAATGCATGGCAGAGGCTCTGCACCACTGCAGGGGAAGCACTCTTCGCAGCACTTGAGACGCTCTTCTCCAATAGATGGATACAGGGCAGCCGGATGGCACCTCTCAGAAGGACTGCACCACATCAAGTAGCCCAACTCTAGAAACCTCTTTGCCCCCTCCGACTTAAGACTTCTTTCTCCCTGCAGCAGGTGTTACTTGCCAAAGAGACACCATGGGCCTGAGACCTCCTGCCCCGCCTCAGACACGTCATGGACACCTGAGGTACCTGTATCACCTGTATCAGGAATTCTGGGAAGTGCTTTCTGCCCTAAACAGTCAGGGAAATTCTGCTACAGGTGTTTGGCCAAGGAAGCCTCTTCGTGCCTGCTGGCCTGAAACCTGTCACCACCAAGGGGCGCCCAGGGACTGGGCCTGGGAAACACTTTTTTTTTGCCTTCTCAGGCACCAATCGCAAAGATTAGCAGCACCAAATAAACCAAGAAGACCAAATAACACGGAAAAGGCTCAGAAAATGAAACTGTCACTGGTCCTACAGCCCCCAAACACAGGCAAGGGCCTGCACAGTAAACCTAGAGAGGGCAAGTTCCTGCTGAAAAGATTTATTAGCTATATGACTTTGGAAAATCCAAGTTAAAATGTCTAAGCTTCAGTTTCTTAATCTACAAAATAAGAATGATAATATCAACCTTATGGATCTGAAGTGAGAATTGAATGAAATAATTTAAAACCCATAGGGAGAAAATAAATTTTAGCTATTATCTTTGTTTTTGTTGGATTTGAGTATTGTTAACTCATCTATTTATCCAATATGGATAGCATTTAAACCCATGCATTTAATCTGTATTCTTTTCATTTCTTTAATAATTTCTGGTACTGTTTTAAAAGAGAAATTAAATAGTATCTAATATGCCAGACAAAAAATGAATCTATGATATTTTCCACTGTAACTTTCAGAGCTTTTCTATATTTACAAGGGTTTGAAGATTCAGGGAATTTAAGGCAGAAATAAAGTGAGCTTGTTTAAATAAGTTCATACAGAAATAGACCTATGGAATACATTCTGATTAATCAGTTCTATTTGGAAGATTCAGGTAGGTTATAAGACTACTTTTTGAGAGTCTAGTAAAAATGGTGAGGTCTATCCTTTTTAAATCAATAGTGAATGACTGAGGATTCATTTTTTTCTTTTTATCATCCAAACTTCATTCATTTGCTGAATAAATTTATTCAGTTGCAGAATTTCAATGCTATATTGAAAAAATATGTAAAATATAATCACCTCTGAGATGGTTTTTTAAAATTATTTTACGTATTCTTATAATAGTTCTCAATATCAGGTATAGGGCACCTATTGAAGGAAATTGGCTTCGGTATTCTGTACAGTTAATCTTATTGTGGTCCACTTGATGGCAGTATTACACTTGGTAAAGTCACAATCCTGGGGAATTTTTATATTTGGTTTTCTGTGTAATAGTGTAAAGTAAGCCTTTCCATAAATTATGAGGAACTTATTTTCTGCTAATACCTAAGTGGTTACAATTCAGAAATGTTCTGTATGGGAACCAAACTGAACATAGTAAAACTGTTGCATGTCAGAGAAGATGTACTCCTGAGAAAGGAGGAAACTGAGTTTTTCCAGGATTTAAAATCCATGGCTCTGAAAGATTGTCAGTGTTCATCACTCTTAATAGTATTTTCACTTGTAGAAAAAGGTAACCAGGAATGCATTTTAAAAAAAATGTATGTTTATTGGGGAAGAGGTCAACTAACAAACATAAAATTTGAGGAATCATGGCATATTTCACCAAAAGAACTGACCGCTAATGTCAGGATAAAATGTTTCTGCTTTTGTCTTACTGATATGATTAGCAGGTCAACGAAAGCTGTCAGGTCAGCTCCTTCACTAGCAATAAATAGTAAAACAGCATTTCCTGCTTCTCAACTTTTAAAAATTTGTTGAAAGGAAGTCCTGCATAATGATGCTTATCAGAAATAGAAAAAAAATAATCAGAGATAGAAAAAATTACCCATCTTTACCATTAAAAAAAAAAAAGGTCTCCCAGCAATTAAATCAACCTTCTATAAAGTGATTTAAAAAAAATGGAGTCCTTGGGAATAATCTGATTTTAAAACCATATCTATAGGGGCGCCTGGGTGGCTCAGGTGGTTAAGCATCTGCCTTCGTTCGGCTCAGGTCATGATCTCCAGGTCCTGGGATTGAGCCCCACATCCCTCCTTCCAGCTCAGCGGGGAGTCTGCTTCTCCCTCTCCCTCTCCCTCTGCTTGTGCTCTCTCTGTGTCTGTCTCTCTCTCAAATGAATAAATAAAATCTTAAAAACAAAACAAAACAAAACAAAAAAACCCTCTTATCTCTTACCTGTAGAACCTTGGTAAGATACCGCAATTCTTAGGTGAACCTTAATTATAAGGAAAAAAAAAACACTTTTTTTTTGTAAATGAGAACATTTTGACAAACAGATGTTTTGAAAATCTGCATAAATAATACATCAAATAATCACCTGAATATGGTAATTTTTTTCCCTGAACATTTTATTTTTATCTAGTACACATTTATATTACCTCAACTTGGGTTTTAGAACTTTAGATTAAAAAAATGAAGGTATATATTCTGTGTACTCCAAGTGTTTCTGTCTAAAGTCAGGCCCTCCTCCACCACCACTAACTAGCTGTATCACTTTGGCCAGATTATTTAACTACAGTTCATCCCCTGAAATTTGAAATTATTGGTGTTATTGGATATGTGGAAAGTTCTTACATAACAGTAACTGGTACCAAATAGTTTTCAATAAATGCTAGTTATTTTTTCTTTTCTAACAATAATTTGAATAGAATTAACAGTGTCCCATACTTGATAATTATTTGTGGACTAGTGCATTTAAAAATCTATCTTTGGGCGCCTGGGTGGCTCAGTCGTTAAGCGTCTGCCCTCGGTTCAGGTCATGGTCCCAGGGTCCTGGAATCAAGCCCCGCATCAAGATCCCTGCTTGGCGGGGAGCCTGCTTCTCCCTCTCCCACTCCCCCTGCTTGTGTTCCTCCTCTCGCTATCTCTCTCTCTGTCAAATAAATAAATAAAATCTTAAAAAAATATATATATATCTCTTAAATTTTAGCATAAAAAAGATAAAATTGATATTTTATGTTGATTTTTATTGCCTATTTCATTGTATTTACATTATATGAATTATATTATTAGAATACAGGATATTTTACGCAGAAATTTATTTTGGAAGAAAAATGAATGAAAGATTTTTATAACAGCAAAAATAAAATTTTAGGAAAATGTCTATAATTTCATTTAATGACTTGAAAACTGGTGAAAGAGGCATTACCACATTATTCTTTATTGGTTGGGATGCAGGTTATGTGTGCTTAATCAAAAATGATAATCAAACATTTATTGATCACTTTACAAGGCAGTTAGATCATGATAGCACTTGTCAGGAATATAAACGATCAGTTCATCCATAAGATACTCAAAAAAGAGTTGGGAGGTGTGTTCTCTAAAATTCATGAAAAAAAGTTAAATAAAATGTGATGATAGTAATTTGGTGTCACATGGCATCATGTATTCTGTTGCCAAATGAGCATCATAAGGCAAGATATATTATGAATTGAGAAGAGAGATAGTGTGCCTGAATACTGCTGAAAATGATTAATGGAAGAGATTATATTTTAATTTAGCCTTGAATAGTGAGTAGGATTTGACTAGGAATAACAGAAGGAAAAGACCATCTGTGGCAAGGAAATGGTGTAAGAAATCATTAGTTACAGTGCTCAAAAGGGGGAATAATGCTAATAAAGCAATTTTGAATAAAAATATAATGTCTGAAAATCTTTAAAAATTGTAAACCACTATAAAAATTAGTTATCACTGTGTACTTTCAAACAGCATCATTAAATTGTGCAGAATGTATTTATTTATTTGCTAGAACCAGTAGTTTATTGAGCACTTAACATAGAGAACATGGAAATACGGTGGTTTGTAGGGTAAGATTAGCCTCCAGTTATAGTTTTGTGGTAGCAATTGTGTAATCAATAATCTGCACTTACATAAATCAAAAAGCATCCACATATGCAGGATGTGTTTGTTCTGTAAAGCGGGGATCTTGGAAATGTACATCATCTTTTTTGGTCTTTTGACTGGTGTAGGCCATGAGTTCATTCAGCAGAAAGGAGCTCTTTCTGGCTGTGTTCTTGTCAATTTCCACTTACCTACGTAATAATGGTCAATTTAATGCATGTGAATTGCCGCTCAAGGCAGAGTGTATTCATTCAGATATAAATTATGTGCATTTTCAATGCAGTACTCAACATTAAGAGTTGATTAAGTTTGTTTACAGTGCTCTACTTTCATCATAGTATTTTCATTTACTCTGAGACCATAATCAAGAGAAACAAAATAGAATGATTTCTACTATATTAATTTACATAACTTTTATGTGTTGGTATATCCATACTTCATTTTATGCAGGTGACGTCTTTAAAAAACATACAGGTGACTTTATCTCAACATATTTGGAATCTAAGTTTCTCAAAATGAATCAAATGAAGTTCTCCTAAATGAAGTTTTCCTAAAACATGAAAGTCTTTCATTTCTAATGTAGGCACTCTACAAATATATCCAGTATTTTCTATAATAGTAGGGAACTATTTTATAATAGTAGTTAAAATGTAAAGTATTAAATTTTTGGTTTTAAAATCTGGCTTTGCAATTGTGTGACGTATCCCACAGTGTCAGTTTCTTCATCCACAAAGCAGAAATGACATATACGTGTATGTGAAAAAAATGTGTGTGTGTACTTGTAAGGATTAAATGAGGTAATAATTGTTAATACTTCTAATATCACTTCAGGCCACAGCAGGCAGTATGTGTAATATTCTGTGATTATTAACAATAGTTGAGTGGGATGGGTTCTGTTATTCTCTGTGATTTCCTTCTGCTTCATCTCTCCCTCTTTTTTTCTATTTGCTCTTTAGTATCTGTGTTAAATAAATTTACACCTTTTCCTTCTATTTGCTTCTTTGGTTGTTTCTCTGGGAACTTTGGATTACCTCCAGATGGGAAAAGACAGTTTATGCCTCATGATAAATTTAGAGTAAATTCTTACTCAGTATCATGATAGCCCAGAGGATGCCGGGGGACACTTCTGCATGGATTGCTCATGTCTCTTGTGAGCAGAGACTCTGATTGCCTTTGACTTCAGAGCCTTTTCAAGGATATTTGTACAATGAACAGTTTGTTTTGGAAGATTATATTTAACATCTCCCTCCTGAACAAAGCCGATTTCTTTACTCGCCACTATAATAATGTCTCCCTCTGGGACAAAGTTTAGGCAAGCTGACTTCTTCAAAAGATTCAGGTTCTCGAAACTCAGTGTTTCTGGTGCTATACGCCATTGCATGTTTGTGACGCCCTCTGAGAATTAGTGCTCAGAGAATACATGCAAATGCTGACACTATGGTTGCTACTGTTGCCATGAGTAATAAAGTCTCTTGTTTCTGATACAGACATTTTGTGTCTTATGTCAGCATCAATGAAACTAAATTTTGGCCAGATAATCCCAGCGCATATAGTAGTCTCAGATCTTTTACAGTTCCTGACAGGGATTGGGGGAATCGAGCAAATGAAAAACAACTCAGAATGCCAAAAAGGCACATAAAAGGCATTTAACATAAAATTACCCAGTTAAAATTATAGCCACAGTTTAAGAAACATTTAGTGTTTTTCAGATATCACCAAAATGTGAAATGATAAAATGATGATAAAAATGGTTTCCAAGCATCAATCAGTACATGAATTGATTGGTTTAGAGCAAAGGCTATCGGTTATTGAAAATGATCATTATTACTCTCTAGTTTTTAAATAAAATCTCTTCTTCAGAATATTAGAATGGGACCAAGTTAGTTAGAAGAGTCCCAGTTATATGCTTTCCTGCCTTGACTCTGTAAGGAGGTCACCACAGCCAAAGGCATCCCTCTATGTTTTTGGTCTTCCATCAGCTCATCCTTGACTTGTCAGGGGCTTGCATAAAGCAGAGAGTATCACTCTATGGACTCTAGTCTGATTGCAGTGAACCAGGCTCTCTTCCTTTGCAATAAACACAATGTGCCATCAATAGTTTTGTACAGGGAATACCTTCTAAGTTGCGTAATTTAATTTTGTCAATCTGTGGATTTGTAGATTTGCCCTAGCAAAATTGCAAATATGGCAAACACTATCATTTAAAGAGAATGTGGGATTCAAATATTTATTTATCAGTTAATATTCCACTGACTATTTCATGAATTTACAAGTATTGATTCATCAATCCACATAGTAATTCTGTTATCCCTGTTTTACATATGAGACAACAGAGGCAGTAAGAGTCTATACAACCTGCCTCAAGTTGCACAGCTAATTTTTGGCAAAGCTGGGACTCAATATGAGTAAAGGAATGTAAAGTTGAAATGGCCTTAGTCCTTGTTTTTGTTTAGATTGACAAATTTTAGATTACTTCTCTCCTTCCCAATTTCTGATCAATCATTGCCACAGTCCTTTGTAATCATTTGATTTTATTATCTCTCTCCCTAGACAGTAAGCACCCCGAGAGTGGGAATATCTTTTATTTGTATATTAAAATGTGTGTGTTTCATTTTTGTATTGGAAGTCCTGAAGGGATATTGATCGACTTTTTGGCACATAATAGGTGCTCCAGAAATTCTTGTTAGCCAATATCACCATGGTCCCTAGGTATGCCAGACTTTTATGGGATTTCTCCTTGCTTTACTTTTCCTGACTAGCAGTATACTCATGTGTTTGAGAGTTTTATTCAAAAAATAAAACAAAACAAGACAAAAAACTGCTTACTCAAATGCTTGGCTATTGTGATTTAGCAAATGTAACTTTTTAAGTGAAGGAAAAAAAGTCAAGATTATTTAGTACAGAAGGTGCCTTCCAAAGAAACTAAAGAAAATTGTCAAATCAAAAAAAAAAAATGAAATTGTATTTTTATATAACCTCCAATTTTAAACTTATAATTTGATTTTTTTTGGTAATTGCCTCTAGTCTGTTTTCCCAGCCGATGTTGTAGTAGAGCTTTTCTGTGGGGGTCTAATATTGACAGCTAGAATGTGGAAGAATTCTCTTTTAAAAACATTTTATTCTACAATAAGATAGGATAATATTTTTTGTTATAAAATAATTTATGTGTCACATCATATTTTTACTGTTGTGGTATCCTTTGGAAGAACTGTTTAGGGATACACTTTGGTTTGTTACTTTTTCAAAATTAGTATTTGTTATTTTAAAGTTTGCTCTTTGTAAATTTGTTTCCGTGTTGACAAGCAAGTGAAAGAACAAATACAGGAAATGATCATGCTTTAGTAAATTGGATTAATAAAGTCTTCCTTTTTTCTCTTATGGTGGGAGGCAAGAACTTTATAACCAAATTAAAAATAATCTCTCTGTGACACTTACATTTTTACCTTTTAAAAAAGATTTTATTTATTTATTTGAGAGAGCGAGAGAGCGAGCGAGCAAGCATCTGGGAGTGGCAGAGGGAGAGGGAGAAGCAGGCTCCCTGCTGAGCAGAGAGCCAGACACTGGGCTTGATCCCAGGATTCTGGGATCATGACCTGAGCTGAAGGCAGACACTTAACTTACCGAGCCACCCAGGCACCCCCATTTTTACCTTTTAATAGACAATAAAACTGATTCCTAGGGATGGAAAGGGGGGTATGGATAGTAGCAAGTGTAAGCCTTTTTAAAGATTTTATTTATTTATTTGAGAGAGAGAGAGAATGAGAGAGAGCACATGAGAGGGGGGAGGGTCAGAGGGAGAAGCAGACTCCCCGCCGAGCAGGGAGCCCGATGCGGGACTCGATCCCGGGACTCCAGGATCATGACCTGAGCCGAAGGCAGTCGCTCAACCAACTGAGACACCCAGGCGCCCAAGTGTAAGCCTTTTTAAATTATCTGCATCTTCCTTCTAAATTCAGGTTATCCTATATCTCCCTCTGTTCACACAAACTTTAGTCCTCTTTATTACTAAGGATGAAGTTTATCTTTAGTGAGAGAGATTTGAAGATGGTATGAATTGGCAGATGAAATGAAAGGTTGAGAACCACTAAAATAAATGGTTTTCTGGTATTAGAAGACAGAAGAAAATTGCAGTTTAGGAAACTTGATATATGACTTCTTGGTGAAAATACAAGCTTGGAGCAAAATTTAAAGGCAAATTTTTACCAAAAATTGGCTCAAATTTTATACAGAGATTGTATAGTAAAGATCATTAAAATAGTTTTATATTTAAGCAATATTTTTTGTTTAAAAATAACCAGCTATTCTACTTAAACTGCACTTTTTTTTTTTTTTATTCCTATCAACTAAGCCCTACATCATGGTATGGTAAGTATTAATATTTTGTGTCTACCAGATTGGTTGTTGTATAGAAAACAGTTGGTGTGAGGATGTAAATATTAAACAAAATAAATTATAGTTGATGTCTAAAAAGAAGATCTCCAACTTGGAGTTCATATTAAGAAAAAAAAATAAGTTTTTTAAAGGTCAAAATGAAAATTTGAAAATAACAAAATTTACAAAATAAAAGAAAAGACTAAGGTATTTACAAATACACATGTATAAAATATATATACAAATTTTGCTCATGAGTTCTCTTACTTTTCATTTTCATGGGAAATACAGCATAGAATCACATGAGTGTTGAAATAGGTTTTAAAAGGGGAAATTGGAAAACAGACTAGAGAAGGAAGAGGGAAAAGTGAAAAGATAAAACAGGAAAAATAAGAAAAGATTGGTCTTAAAATGAGGGTGAAGTTGGAACACAAACATAATTAGAATAAACACTATAACAGATAGATTGCTTTTCCCTCTTGTCCCAAAGTTTAGTTTGCTGTGACTACATCTGAAATTTATTAGATGGGCGGGACAGGGGAAAGACTTCTCTGAAGACTTCTCCTCACCAGAGACAACCTTAAGTCTGCAGATCACAGGTGAGGCCAGTAGCCTGGTTCTAAGCAAAGGAATATATGCGTGAGTGTGTGTGTGTGTGTGTGTGTGCATCTTATATATATGTATGTATGTATATATATGTATGTAGGTATGTGTATATATGTGCGTGTATACATTTCTATTTTTCTTCCATTTATCTTTCACTATCTACTTGAGTTAGAATGTACGGACTTAAAGATCATAGTTTAAAAAATCTGATTATTTTAAATTGTTTAAATAGGTATTTAAATATTCCTGCTAGATAATCATAATTGATAAGTGAGCACTTGCCTGGTAAGGGCCTTGATATCGATTATACCTGTGAGATTATCTTTACATTAGTTCTCTTTTTAGCATACTATTATGAAATTGACGTATGTAGATAATAGTTTCTTGCATACTACAGCATTTTTATTTAATTTTTTTTAGTAGTAGTCTTGGCTAGAAATTAAATTTCAAAGTGAAAAGTCATAAAGCCCAATTTTTCTATAAAAGGCATAATCAAAGAATGATTTAAACCTTGGTTACCAGTAAAGCTGTTCAGTATTCATAGTCATGGTAATGGTAAGATTTAAAATGATGGCAGTAGTATATCTATCATGCCATTGTACTCACAGTGTTATTGTTATACGTCATTGGCCATTTCTTTTATAAAATTGAATTCTATTTCCAAATTAAAAAAAAAAGCTACTTTATATTCAGGTTCCTGAAGATGCCAGTATTTTAACCACTTTGGAATCAATTATTGTGCACTTTAAACAATGCATTTGAGGTAAGGGTTTAATTAGTTAGGTTTTATTTTGCCCAGTGTGAAACAAATTTACATGATCCAGGCTATTTTGTAGATTGTATATGTAAAAATTTTACTAACTGAAAAAAAAAAATGGATATTCTTCGAAATCACATATTGGCAACTAGGAATCTTCTGCGCTGAGATGACTGAATGAAGAGAGATCACAGAATTCTTTCACTACACGTTTGAAAAAGGTGTGTACAAGTTAGCAAGATCAAAATGAAACATTTTCTTAACCTATAAGCATACAAAACTGTGTCTTTAAAATGAAGCTCCTAGGGAAGGGCAAGCAATCATTAAGAAAAGCCAGTGAAAACTCATGTACACTATATTATTACAATTATATAATGTTGATATAATTCTCAACATTAAAAAAAGAGTGTGATAAAAAAGTAAATGAGAATAATGGTAATGATCTACTACTGCCAAAGCAAAAAAGAGGAAGGCAAGGGACAAAGAATGGAATAAACAAATAAATCCAAAAATGCATTCTGAAAATAGGATAAGTATTTCATTCTGGAAAGTAACAGCAACAGCAATAGTAACAAATGGAAGAAAATTACACACAAGAAGTACCATGCATTTAAGTGTACTGAGTATGTACCCAGGTTTCATAAGCCAGACTGATGGGTTTGAAAGCCAACTCCAGTGTGATCTTAGACAAATAACTTAATATTTTTGTTTTATAGTTTTCTCATCTAATATGAGGATGATAATATTTTCCTCTGGGATTTTTGTAGGAAAATGAAACATGTTATGATATAAAGTGCCTGGAAGATCATCAGTGCTTATTAAGTTTTAGCTAATCATATTTTGTCTTTAGAAAAGCTTAAGAAAGAACTAGAAGAGAAATGCAGTGGATAAATTAATTTAAAAATAAGGTATCAAAAATAAAATATCAACAGGAAAAAAATAGCTTTTTGTGGAGTTAAGAATATAAAATAAGCAAAAACAAACAAACAAACAAACCCCCCCCAAAAAAACAAAACCCAAAACAAAACAGCAGTAACTTTGCAGGATTAATTTATTAAACATAACAATGAATATGGAAGTTATGGCTGAAAATGCAGTTGGTGACAGAGATGAAGCTTCCAGAAAGTAATCCCAATGAACACAGAGGGAAATATCTGCCATTAAAATACTTGGAAAGGACAAACTCATTTAAAAGGACAAACAACATTTAAAATGAACATGATGGGGTCTGTGAAGTAAAGAAGTTAACAAAAATGAACAGAAAAAAAAAATCCTCAAATATTTACTAATAAGAAAATTACTTAAATTAAAACAATAGCATGGATTAAAAGGATTCCACAGTATCTCAGGAAATTTGATAGAAACTAATTAACAGAGATTGCCTGTAGAATTTCTGAAATTCAGGAATAAAAAAAGAATTCTGTAAGTTTTTAGACATTAAACTCACATCCCTTTCAAAGGGGAAACATTCCTCAGACTTCTACAGAAGAATATCTAATGCTATAAGATAATGAATTAATAGATAAAAGTTCTGAGGAACAAAAAGTATAATCAGAGTTTATACATCTAAGTTTTCTTAGAGGCAGTCAAAGTGTTCAGACAGTTAGAAGCTCGGTCAAGATGACACCTACAATCACTTATAAGAGAAACCAAAAACAAATGAAATCATGACTACCAGAATATGAATAAATAAGATTTTGTAAAAAAGGGGGAGTGGATTAGATTAAATATATATATGGTGTGTGTGTGTGTGTTTATAGCTAATCCATTTTTTTAAGCAAAACTTTATCCCTTTATATTTGACTGACAGGACTTTATCTGAAGATGAAACACAGGGCAAATGTTATAAGCCTAGACAATGTAACAATAACAACAGCGATAATAATAATATAATAATAATAATAACAAATTCAAAATGTTGAGTAAGAGGGGAGAAACTGAAAGGGATATAAATATACTATTTGTTTTTTCATCTTAAATAGTTTGAAGTCATTACATAATACTTAAATTTGATAAAATTTCAAAAATAACAGTATGAATTAATGTAAATTTCTAAAGTAAGGGCAGGAAAAATTAAAAAATACATTATCAAAATTTGATATAAGTATCTGTTATTATGCCAGTGCCATAATGTTTTGATTACTATTGCTTTGTAATATAGTTTGAAATCAGGAAGTGTAATGCCTCCAGCTTTGTTCTTCTTTCTCAAGATTGCTTTAGCTATTCAGGGTCTTTTTATTTGGGTCCTTTCTCTTTACTTTTTGGTAAGTCTGGCCAGGGGTTTATCAATCTTGTTAATTCTTTCAAAGAACCAGCTCCTAGTCTCGTTGGTCTGTTCTACTGTTCTTTTAGTTTCTATTTCATTGATTTCTGCTCTGATCTTTATTATTTCTCTTCTCCTGCTGGGTTTAGGCTTTATTTGTTACAGCAAATAAACAAGAACCATATGATTCTCTCAGTAGATGCAGAAAAAGAATTGACAAAGAACAGCATCCTTTCTTGATTAAAACTCTTCCAGCTCCTTTAGGTGTAAGGTAAGGTTGTATATTTGAGACCTTTCTTGTTTCTTGAGAGAGGTTTGTATTGCTATTTTACTTCCTCTTAGGACTGCCTTTGCTGCATCCCAAAGATTTTGAACAGTTGTGTTTTCATTTTCATTTGTTTCCATGAATTTTTTTTAATTCTTTTTTAATTTCCTGGTTGACCCATTCATTCTTTAGTAGGATGCTCTTTAGCCTCCATGTATTTGAGTTCTTTCCAACTTCCCCCTTTTTTAAAATTTTATTTTTATTTTATTTTATTTTTTTTTGTTGTCTACTCCTTTACTGTTATCTTCCCCACTACCACCACCACAACCAAGCAGAATTTTGATTGCCTTTCCCCAAAAAGGTGCTGCTACCTCATTCCCAGGCACATGAGGGAGGACAGGACTTCAGGCTGGAGCCACCATTTAGGTTCTCCCTCCCCCAGCCTGGAGCCAGGGAGGGGGAAGTGACACATGGTGATGGATGGATGGATGGAAAGAAGGATAGACCAACAGAGAAAGTGGGATCAGGAAGGGGCTGCTGCAAGGAAAGCCCCCACTCTTTCCTCTGGGGGTGGGAGAGGTATAACTGACCATCACGGCCAGGGTGGTGCCTAGCTAGACCGCAGCCCTTTGTGGGGTAGTCCAATAAACATCGTGGATTCTCAGCACCGCTGGTGCCTGGTGTTTCAAGGCTGCTGTGGCCACAGACACCTCTTGGACCTCTTGGCCTCTTGTGATTGAGTTCTAATTTCAAAGCATTGTGGCCCGAAAATATGCAGGGAATGATCCCCATCTTTTGGTACTGGTTGAGACCTGATTTGTGCCCAGGATGTGATCTCTTCTGGAGAGTGTTCCATGTGCACTAGAGAAGAATGTGTATTCTGTTGTTTGGGGATGGGATGTTCTGAATATCTGTGAATTCCATCTGGTCCAGTGTGTCATTTAAAGCCTTTATTTCCTTGTTGATCTTTTGCTTAGGTGATCTGTCCATTTCAGTGAGGGGGGTTTAAAGTCCCCTACTATTATTGTATTATTGTCGATGTGTTTCTTTGATTTTGTTTTTAATTGGCTTATATAATTGGCTGCTCCCATGTTAGGGGGATAGATATTTAAAATTGTTAGGTCTTCTTGTTGGATAGACCATTTAAGCATGATGTAGTGTCCTTTCTCATCTCTTATTACAGTCTTTGGTTTAAAATCTAATTTGTCTGATAGAAGGATTGCCACCCCAGCTTTCTTTGGATGTCCATTGGCCTGGTAAATGGTTTTCCACCCCCTCATTTTCAATCTGGAGGTGTCTAAAATGAGTCTCTTGCAGGCAGCATATTGATGGGTCTTATTTTTTTATCCAATCTGATACCCTGTGTTTTTTGATTGGGGCATTTTGACCATTTACATTCAGGGTAACTATTGAAAGATATGAATTTAGTGCCATTGTATTGCCTGTAAGGTGACTGTTACTGTATAGTGACTGTTATTGTATATTGCCTCTGTTCTTTTCTGGTCTATGTTACTTTTAGGCTCTCTCTTTGCTTAGAGGACCCCTTTCAATATTTCTTATAGGGCTGGTTTGGTGTTTGCAAATTCTTTTAGTTTTTGTTTGTCCTGGAAGCTTTTTATCTCTCCTTCAATTTTCAATGACAGTCTAGCTGGATATAGTATTCTAGGCTGCATATTTTTCTCATTTAGTGCTCTGAATATATCATGCCAGTCCTTCCTGGCCTGCCAAGTCTCTGTGGATGGGTTGCTGCCAATCTAATGTTTCTACCCTTTTAGGTTACAGACCTCTTGTCCCAAGCTGCTTTCAGGATTTTCTCTTTGTCTCTGAGACTCGTAAGTTTTACTATTAGATGTTGGGGTGTTGACCTATTTTTATTGATTTTGAGGGGGGTTCTCTGTGCCTCGTGGATTTTGATGCCTGTTTCCTTCCCCAAATTAGGGAAGTTCTCTGCTATAATTTGCTCCAATATACCTTCTGCGCCCTCTGTCTCTTTCTTCTTCTGGGATCCCAATTATTCTAATGTTGTTTCGCTTTTTGATATCACTTATCTCTCGAATTCTGCCCTTGTGATCCAGTAGTTGTTCATCTCTCTTTTTCTCAGCTTCTTTATTCTCCATCATTTGGTCTTCTATATCACTAATTCTCTCTTCTGCCTCATTTATCCTAGAAGTTAGAGCTTCCATTTTTGATTGTACCTCATTAATAGCCTTTTTGATTTTGACTTGGTTAGATTTTAGTTCTTTTATTTCTCCAGAAAGGGATTCTCTAGTATCTTCTATGCTTTTTCATGCCCAGCTAGTATCTTTATAATCATTCTGAACTCTATTTCCGACATCATACTAATGTCTGTATTGATTAGGATGTCCCTGGCAGTCGGTACTACCTCTTATTCTTTTTTGAGGTGATTTTTTCTGTCTTTTCATCTTGTCCAGAAGAGAATAGATGAATGAGAGAACAAAATACTAAAAAAATGCTAAAAGGGTAACAACTACCCCAGAAAAATATACACTAAACAAATCAGTAGACACCCGAAACCGGGGGGAAGAGAAAGGGGGAAAAAAAAAAGAGTATGATTAGGTTGGTGAATGTAACAGAGCCACTCACCAGATTTTGGGTGTATTTTGGTCTGTTAGAAGAAATTGCCTCCCAAACTTTTAAAGAAAGAAAAACTTATATATACATGCAAAAATAAGGGTAAATATGATGAAGGGATGGAATATGACTGTAATGGTGAAAATTAAAAAAGATTTTAAGAAAGGCATTGAGAAGATAAGTTGGTTGAAAAAAGACCGAAAAAAAATTAAAAATAAAAAAGAATGTGATCAGGTGGGAGACTAGGACAATGTCCTATACTAGCTTTAGGGTATATTTTAGTCTGTTAGAAGAAACTACATCCCAAAATTTCAAAGAAAGAAAAACATATATATATATACAAAAAATAAGGTTAAAGACAATGAAGAGATAGAATGTGGCTAAAAATGAAAAAAAAAAGATTTTAAAAAAGGAATTGATAAAATGTTGGTTGAAAAAGGAAGGAAGAAATTCAACCAAAAAAATAAAGAAAGAAAATTAAAAAAAATTAACTTTGAAGGACTAAAGCATCATGGGAAAAAAATGCCATGAATTCTTCATGCTGTATTCCCCTTGCACTGGGGTTTTGCCTCTCTCATCGATTGGTAAACTTGGTCTTGGCTGGATGTGTTCTTGCTGATCTTCTGGGGGAGGGGCCTGTTGCAGTGATTCTCAAATGTCTTTGCCAGAGGCAGAATTGCCCCACCCTTGCCAGGGGCCAAGCTAAGTAATCTGCTTGGGTTTGCTCTCGGTAGCTTTTGTTCCCTGAAAGCTTTCCATACAGCTTTGGAGGACAAGAGTGAAAATGGTGGCCTCCCAATCTCTGGTCCTGGAGGAGCCGAGAGCTCGGGGTCCCACTCCTCAGTGAGCCCTCAAAGAAAAGCAGTCAATCACTCCTGTCTCCCTGGCCACACTCTGTGCTTACTGGCCTGAGGACCAGTGTTTCTATCTCTGGCACATGACCCTGTTTGGAGTCTCCAAACCCAGCAGATTCCTGCGGTGCCCTCCTGCGCTGCTCCTCCTGGGGGAGAAAGGGGAGTCTCCCTGGATCTGCCATTTGTTGGATCCCTGCTGGAGGAGCAGTGGCCTGACCCTGCCACAGATCATGGTTAATGGCAACCCTGAGCTGAGAGCCCAATCCTCGGCTCCATCTTTGCAGCCGGATTCCCCGCTCCAATACCTGGGAGCTCTGCCACCCTCAGGCACCCCCGGTCTTTCTGTGACCCCATGGGTCCTGAGACCACACTGTCTCAGCAAGTCCCCCCCCCCCCCTTAGCCACTGGAGTGATGTCCCTCAGTGGAGCAGACTTCTAAAAGTTCTGATTTTGTGCTCAGCTGCTCTATCACTTGCCGGTAGCGGCTGATGGAGGCTCCCTCCCCCTGCAGTCTATCTTTCCATATATCACCTTGGATTCACTTCTCCACATGTCCTACCTTCCAGAAAGTGGTTGCTTTTCTGTTCAGAGAGTTGATGCTTTTCTTTTCTTCAATCTCCTGTTGAGTTTGTAGGTGTTCTGAATTGTTTGATAACTATCTATCTGAATTCCTGGGATCAGAGGAAATTTAGGTCTCCTACTCCTCCACCATCTTGCTCCTCCTCTCTTTTATTCATTTTAATAGTTTTTAGGTAGTGTTGTTGAGGTTTTCTATGTATAAGATCTTGTCTCAGCAAACAGAAAATTTTACTTGTTTTCCAATTTTGATGATTTTTATTTCTTTTTCTTATTTAATTACTCTAACTAGGACTTCCAGTACTGTTAAACAGAAATGGTGAGAATGGGTACCCTTATTTTGTTCATTATCTTTGGTGAAAAGCTTTTAGCTTTTCATTGTTGAGTATAATGTTAGCTGTGGGCTTGTTATATATGGCTTTTATTATATGGTGGTGCATTTCTTAATTACATGACCATTTTAAGGAAGAAGACTGAGGATCCAGTGAGCCTAACTTATTGCTATTTAATTTGAGTGTTTTAACTCTGTTCTGTAATCCCCTCACCTAAATACTGAATTAAAAAATAACCTTCATAATTTTCTCTTCCAAGACAAAGTTTTAAAAGCTTTGAAGGTGATTATAGGTAATAATACTGTATTATAAACTTGAAATTTGCTAAGAGTAGATTTTAAGTGTTCTTATCATGTACACACAAAAGGTAGCTATGTGAGGTGATGATATGTTAATTAGCTTGGGAATGGTAGTCATTTCACAATGTATACATATATTAAAACATCATGTTTTACACCTTAAATAGGCACAATTTTTATTTTCAATTATACCTCAATAAACCTGGAAAATAATAAAAATTTTAAAAAGACTTAAGGAATTATATTTCAATGAACAAGAAGCTACTAAAGTATTTTCCTACATAGAAGAGATAGTACTATTTTTACCGTGGTAGGCAAAAAAACCCAAAAAAACAAAAAAACAACAAAAAAACAGTTTTAAACAAAACTCTAAATTTGGCAAAGTCTCCATTCTTTTAGCCTTGCCTTTCTGAAAACTGGTAACTTTGAAAGTCTTAGTTTTCCCCTTACCTGTAACAGGAAAATGAGGATCTAATGTTGTAATTTCAGGCTCTTTGTGCTTATGGAAGGGTTATTTTTTGAGCAAAGGAACAGTATATATACCTCACTGACTATCACTTGCTTGGCCTTCAGACATTGTTCCAAAGCTGCCACTTTCAAACTATAAATATATGATAGATGACTTTAATCCATAATTTATTAGGATGAATTATTTTACTACATAACCATAAATTTTCCTCTTAATACCTTGGTGATAAATTTGAATAATTTGTGCATTCATTATTATTTAGTTAAGATAAAGAGTTGTTTTAGAATATGGGGATTTCAGTGAAGGCTCATCTCCTCTGAGTGTCTTTGAAAGCACTCAGTCTGGGATTATGGGGGAGCAGAGCCATTTAAAATGTTACATAAGGTTTCAGTAAAGTAATGGTTAGACAAATAATGTATTTTAGAATTCCTCTCTGACTGTAGTTACTAACCCCTTATGTTACAGAAAAAAAAATTGTGTATGTGTGTATTTATAAATTCATTACAATTAAAAAATATTTAGTTGTTATTTCTTTGAGATATTGGGAAGAGATAAATATGTGTTTATTTTCTTAGCACCCTGTTTAAACTTAGTATGACCATAGTGTTGTAAAAACTTGAGGATGATCTGGTATAATAAAACCTTTTCCAGTTTATTTGATACAAATAAAAGATATACAACAGCATCATTTAACTTTTTTGGTTAATTTTTAAACTTAGTTTTAGGAATTTTACCTCACAGAATTATTTATAAAACCTTAATCAGAGAAACACAAGTGTTTGTGTTCTTGTTTAGATTGTGTTTATCTTTCCAAAAAAAGGTAATTTAAACAGTATGCAAGGAAATATGTTGGTTATTAGAGTCACCTGGCATAGACATCTGCTACCACATGGATCTCTGGTTGTCTTGGCACCTGTGTCTGCCACGGCAGGTGCCTGCATCTTTCATCACAACTTCAAGTTGATCTATCCACATCTGCAGTTTCTGTGAAGATGTCACTCTTCCCACATAGAGGGGGATGTTTTTAAATTAAAGTAATGGGAATAAGAAGGTAGTTTTTTAGAGCTTCTAAAGCCAGGTCTCAAAGCCCAAAAAAGTATGTTGATTTTCATTTATTTCTGGAAAATTAACTATCAGTGGTAGGTTATTTTCACATTGTATATCCAAAGCATCCAAAGAAAAGGGTAAAATGATCTTGAATTTTAAAAATAAATGCATTCACATATTTTATATGCTTTTGGCCATCTACATTTCTCAGTTTTCAGAGTAAATTTGAACATTATTCAAAATTTAATATGTTTTGTATTTCTTCTGTGGGAAATTTGCTTATAAAAATCACGTAGTTTGCATTTTATTTTCTAGAGTATTACACATTCCTTTAAGAAACCCCATTTTAAGCAATTCTTTTTAAAGGATAAAAGCTTTTCAGATTTTTTTCTTGTATGAAGGACACTCAAAAGCTTTGCCTTATGCACATAGCATTTTAATCATAGTTGCAAAAGATTCTGCAAATTTAAAGCTCCTGCTGTTTTTTTATTGTTATTTTTATTATATATTTTCTCTTCCCTTTGAAGCATGTGAAATTGAAGGAGGTGGAATATTTAATTTTGACCATGAATTATTCAGATTTGTTTTTTAAAATTAACATTAGTTTAAATGGTTTAACATTTTCCTTTAGTGATTCTTAGATTTTCTAATGCAACTCATAAAGCTACATTTCTTGCTGGTACAAAGCTTGATGAATTAGCAGCTACAAGCTATTGCAGGAAATAAACCCAGACTTTGCCTATAAATAACTGTCTAATTTTAATCTGATTTTCTAGCATCATATAAGGTACAGCTGCGTGTAGTTTTGTAGGGTATGTGATCATCTTGTCTATATTTTCAAGAGATGGTAGGAGCAAATGAATTCAATTAATCTCCTTAAAACATCCCTGCTCTAAGAAATCCATTACTCTACCAGAAAATAATCCCTATATTGTCTTTTTTAATCACAAAATTGTGAACTATAGAGATAATATGCCTTTCAGTAATTAACCCTTTTTATATTTCTCCGTTATCTTAACATCTATACTTGAATATGTAAATAAAATTTGTTTATAAATAATTGATATGCCTTAACACATGATGTTTTACACATTTTACTTAACATTAAACAGTGAGATAACTTCATTATTCAAAATATGAATGGAGTTTATACATTTAAAAACAATGAGTAGTAATTAACCAAAGAAGAAAATATTTATAAAAGTGGTTCATGTAAAAGTAGCATAGCAGCAAAAATACTGTTGTCTTTATTCTTATTATTATGATTGGGAGTAATTTGGAGTTACAAGAGGTCTTTTTTTAAAAGATTTTATTTATTTCAGAGAGAGAGAGAGCATGAGCGGGGTGGAGGGGGTGGGGAGGAGCAGAGGGAGAGGGAGAAGCAGACTCCCCACTGAGCAGAGAGCCTGAGGCTGGGCTTGACCCCAGGACCCCGGGATCTTGACCTGAGGCAAAGGCAGATGCTAACTGACTGAGCCACCCAGGCACCCCACAAGGGGTCTTAAAGATCATCTATTCAACCTGTTTTTATTATGGATGAACAGACCAAGTTAAGTTAATAGTACTATAAACTGAAACCAGTGTTAGGATCAGGGTTATATCACAAGTTAAATTATACTAAGAATTTTTTTGCTGGTAATAATTTAATAAGAACCATGTGAAAAACCATCCTTAGATGATTGCATCTGTTAATTTACTCTAAACTAATGTGGATGACCTAGGAAAAAAATGAACAAGACTGGAATTAATTTAGAACACTAATGAATGAACTATTCACTCTAAAGCATATATCTGAAAAAAAAAACCCACAAAAATAAACTACAGAAATCTATCTAAGAATGCTTTCACATATAAACCTGTACATATGGGTCTCTGAAAGCTGACATCAGTTCAACTATTACACCTGCTCTCTTTGTCATTTGTTTTCTTGGGGTACAAAGGACTAGAGGACCTAGTTTCTGCCATCAGGGAGCTGAAAGTCTTCTGAGAAAAAGGATGCTTAAATCTAAAATAAAAACTCACAACCTGAGGCTTATATGACCACGTAATTCTATGTCCTAGTCCATGTAATTTGTTCAATAAAAATTTGAAAATGGTGTAACTTGCTTTGAGTGGAGCAATAAGAAAAAGTTTAAAATTTGAGTAACAGTGAAATAGTAGGTAATGGGAGAAGAAAGCTATCTTGTGAGAAGGATGATAGGAGTGGGGATACAGAAGGGAAATGTCTAAGTGATATTAGAGCATGGTGTGGTGTGTTTAATAGGTCATTAAAAAAAAGCTATTTCAAGATTATATTGTATAGCATTGTGAATATTCAATCAACAGTCTTAGAATTAATTCTTCATTTCATTAAAAGGTATTACAGTTTTTTGAATTAAGAAGTGATATGATGAATCTGATGTTTAAAAGACATTAATCTGAAGAAATAAAAGATATTAATCTGACATTTAAAATGCATTAATCTGATAATAGTATGTGGAGCTCACTAAAGAAAGAATACTTCCTGTCTCTATGAATTTGACTACCCTAAGTACCTCATATGAATGCAATCATACAGTATTTGTCTTTTTGTGATGGGCTTATTTCACTTGGCATAATGTCTTCAAGGGTCATTTATGTGTCAGAATTTCCTTACTTTTGGGCGCCTGGGTGGCTCAGTTGGTTGGGCGACTGCCTTCGGCTCAGGTCATGATCCTGGAGTCCCGGGATCGAGTCCCGCATCGGGCTCCCTGCTCGGCAGGGAGTCTGCTTCTCCCTCTCCCACTCCCCGTTTGTGTTCCCTCTCTTGCTGTGTCTTTCTCTGTCAAATAAATAAATAAAATCTTTAAAAAAAAAAAAAAGAATTTCCTTACTTTTAAGACTGAATAATATTTCATTTTATATACATATATACATACCACTTTTTGTTTATCCATTCATCTGTGGGTGGACACTGAGATGCTTCTAACTTTGACTTTTGAGAATTGTGTTATCGTGGACACAGGTTAGGGAGAGGGGTAAGTGAAGAGTTGTTCAATGCTACAGAGTTTTAGTTTTGCAAGATGAAAAGTGTTCTGGAAATGGATGATGGTGATGGCTGTAACAGTGTAAATGTACTGCGCTGGACTATATACTTAAAAATGGTTAAGATGGTAAATTTTATGCTGTGTGTATTTTACCACAATTAAAAGTAAATAAAACAAGCAAACATATAAATAAATTTTAAAAAATCAATCAAAAAAGAAGTGAAAGAAGAGGTGATTAACAAATTATTGCACTACCCAAGACATGAGATAAGGACCCAAACCTTATTAAAACACACTACTATTCATGCATCTAACTATCTATTTTTTCAATCATAATATGTTGAGAATCTGATTTTTAAGTAGTATACCAGATAAACAGTACTCACTGGTGTAGTGTGTGTGTGTTATGGGTGGTGTATGGTGAAGATTATCATATATTGTTATAGGTTATATAATAGAGTTATGTTTAGGCATAAAGACCCATAACTCACTGTCATTACGAAAGATTTTCTAGAAATGATGCTTGAAGGACAAAAAAAAAAAATCACCCTGGTTGACAGGAGTATCGGAAACAGCAGGATTAGTTATGTGCAAAATACAGTACTGGAGAGTACTGCACATTTGGAGAACTACATATGGTACAATGTGGTTGGAATAAAGTCCATAGTCAGTGAAATTTAAGTAATGACATTGGAAACAGGTGTATTCCTTAAAAGTATAATCAACCAATATACTGCTCCACACACTGTTCTACCAGAAATATAACTCTTGTTATTTTTCTTTTTAATTAGGTCATTTATTTTGTGATTAATGGCTTTAAGAAATATAATCAGGTCTGTATTGAAAAAAATGTGAAATAATAGTACAAATGAAGTGTATTTTATTGAGGAACATTCATTCCAGCACTTTGATGGAAGATAACTCTCCATGAGTCTCTAGTATTTTTCCATGTCTTGTGAGCAAAGGTACTATCTTTGTTACAGACTATCTTTTCAAGAATATTTGTATAGGGAATGGCCTTAGGAGAGACAGTGTCTCCCTTTGGAACTAAGGGAAGGTGTGGTTACTACCCACTGTAAAATATTTGAGTTTTTAAGTTTACAGTTCCTCTCCCATAATGAAACCCACTGCATGTACAGATGTCACCTGTCTCCCTTTGCATTTCCCTGTGAGAATTGAGGCTCAGAAATGGCATTAGAAAATGCTGATACTCTAGACATGGCTATAGCTTTGAGTAATAAAGTCCTTTGTCTCTTACCCAGGAGTCTTATGGCTTCTGTGAGCATCCGTGAAACTGTGCCTGGGAATTTGTCAGCTTCTAAGTAAGGTAAAGTCTTAGACCCTTCATAGTTCTCGACAGTTTTGGCAATCAGGATGAGATGCTGACAGAGATTTTATTTCTGAAAGAAGATGGATAAGGGTTGATTAACAGGATTTGAGGAAAGTCTACAGGAATTAGTAGCAAACTTGCTGACCAGATTATGTGGTCAACTGGGCAATAAATGGTTCTTGACTTCATTGCCTTTTAATAAGAAGGTATTGGAATGGTGGTTGCAGATAGAGTACTATGAAGTAGGTTAAAGAGATCTACTTGACAGTGTGGGGGTTGTTACAAACCTTCCTCTTCATAGGGAGGGGAGGAGGATTTCCTAGCCATTCTTGTTGTCTAGTTAAAACAACTAGAAACCCAGGTTGTTGCTGGATGGACAGAATTCCACCCCCTTTGAGAAAAGTTACAGAATCTTGCACACACACACACTGAAGGTGAAGGTAGGGGAATTTGTGACTGCTATAGACAGAAACTAGGCGAATCATAATAACACTAGCTAGTTTACTTGGGAAATGTGGGCCCTGGGAATATAATACTTATTACAGAATAATGGCAATACTTCGTTGTTTTATGGCTCAATCCCTCTTGCAGTCTACCAACCTTAGATATATTCAGACATGACAGTAAAGGGTCTCAGAGTAATTTTTTTAGTGGGTTCTAGAGGCTATAAGGAGCTTTGACTCTGAGATTTCTGAGATAAACTCCCATGGTAAACTGTAGATGAAGTATTGACTAGTATTCAGGTTTATACTGCCATTGATTAGATTTACAATGCTGATGAAGGTGACCCACTGGAGAAAGAGACACTAACCCAAAAATTTTTAGATAAATTCTTGCTGTCAGTCCTGCTACTCAGGATAATTCCCCTAGCCTTTATGATGAAACCAGGTGAGAACTTAAGAGATGTTATGGCAGTGGGATAGCAAGTGATATGGATTAATGTGGACTCCTTAGAAAATTTGCTGCTGTTAAGAGTCAAGCCCAAGTCAGCCAAAGAAAGTACCACATTGGAGCACTGTCAATTTGTGCTCCCCATTTGGGGAAGAGTAAAAATTGTTAAAAACCCTTATGTTCCCTAGAGCACCATATGTGGCTCTGGTACTATATTATTTGTACAGGAGCCAGGAATTAACTTGCCTCCCTTCTTGAAACACATGCATTATTGGGGTGGTCATAATTGACCTTCAAGTATTTAAGGAAATACTACCAGTAGATCATGTAACTATCAGATGACTGTATAGATCTCTCCAAAACTAGGTTGTCTGGAGTACTGGTGGGTTTTCACAGAGGAATAAGGGACTCATTATTAATGTGTACTCTGTATGCAGTTATCCCTACAATGGGAATCACCAGTTCAAAAAAATGGTACAGTATTTCTCCCTGCCTTTAGCTGCAGTGATCAACGATATGACTTTGGCTCTTGAAGGCATTCAGGTTAGCCTCAACTCACTGACCAGGGTAATCATGGGTAATAGATTTGCCCTAAACTTTCTCCTTGTCTGCCAAGGCTGAGTCTGTGCAATGTCAGATACTTCTTGCTTTACCTGGGTTAATGTCTTGGGTCAAGTGGAAAGGTCAACACAGAAAGCCACTTGTTTTTTTAAAGACAGTCCCTTGATGAGTTACAGGATTTGTTCAGCCATCTGGATCTGGGACCCAGGGGGACATGGTTGAGTTCAAGTCAGCCTCATGTTGTTCAGAGTCTTGTTGTTAGTAGCCTTAATTAAATGCTCTGTAGGATGGTCCCACATCGGGCTCCCTGCTCGGCGGGGGGTCTGCTTCGTCCTCTGACCCTATCCCCTCTCATGTGTTCTCTCTCTCTCATTCTCTCTCTCTCAAATAAATAAATAAAATCTTAAAAAAAAAAATGCTCTGTAGGATGAATTGGATGGATTTGGTTCCAGCCTTTGCCACTCAAATTAATCAGAGCAGCCAAAAGGGTGTTATAGTGATGGGAAAATTCTTCAAAAGTTAAGATGCTCTAGAAAAGAGTTGGGTATTGTTTAAAAAATAATATTCTCCTTGTATTTCTCATACTTTGCCACCTTTAAGGTAGTGCTCACTACCTTTATGCCAGAATATTTTTCAAGAATGTTTAATTGTGGACAGACTTAGAAGATATAGTGCCTTATTCCGAAACAAATGGCAGGCAAACTTACACCATTATCTAAGATTTGCATATTACTGGCACCCCTCAAACCAGGTTCATCTTCTGTAATATAACCAACTGCATGTACACATATCACATGGCTTTTTGTGTTGACTTGCAGGAATTGGTACTTGGGAGGTTACCACACACATACAAAATGCTGACACTCTAGCTACTGTTATTGGTGTGAGTAATTAAGTTCTTTGTGTCTGACCCAAAGTCTGTCTTCTTTTAGCAAACATAAAATTGTGGTAGGCTAAAGGATAGCTTGCAGATAGGGTAAAATAGACACTTCATACACACTTCTTCATAGACATATTTGAAGTGATAAAATAATATTAATGTGTTGTTGAAGCTAATTTTCAGAGAGGGGATTATATCCCACCAACATTTATGACTAGGCAATAAAATCTCACTTTTACTGACATTTAGCTCCATAAGATGCTTTTGCTATCCAAAATCTGAACATGTGCCAAACTATCAGCTAATACTGTGAAGCACTGGTATAATTAGGTGAAAGTGCTAGATAAATTATATGTAATCTGAGTAGCAGAATCGTAAATGGTTATAATAAAAAATGGATTGTATCAGCAACATATAAATAGAAAAGAGTCATGGTCTCCAAGGAAAATACCAATAACACATCAAAAGCTGTTAATTTGTTGGAAAAAATAATATCTGAGAGATAGTATTAAACCAAATAACTAGAAAATACATAAGAAGTAAGTATTGCTAAAAATTTAATAATATGACTTACATTAAACATTTTGTGAATATCGTATTCTACTTAGGTATAGGAAACCCAGTGGAACTCAATGTAATATTTCTTTAGAGATGATAGTAACTGAGATGAATGTTTTTACTGATTAAATAAATATGATTTGAAATAAACAATAATTAGGGAAATTAACTGTGGATGGAAAATTTCCATAGAAAATATTTGTAATTAAATTTTTAAAAAACTCTAAATTTTTTAAATGGAAATAGGGTAAATAATAGAAATAATATGGGCGCCTGGGTGGCTCAGTTGGTTAGACGACTGCCTTCGGCTCAGGTCATGATCCTGGAGTCCTGGGATCAAGTCCCACATCGGGCTCCCTGCGAGCAGGGAGTCTGCTTCTCCCTCTGACCCTCCTCCCTCTCATGCTCTCTGTCTCTCATTGTCTCTCTTGCAAATAAATAAAATCTTAAAAAAAATAAATAATAGAAATAATATCATTATCTTTTTTCTTTGTCACAATTTTTTGCTTCATCTCTATAATTTCTTCTTGCCGCTTAGCTCTTATTTCTTCCCTATCAATAAAGTATATGATATATATTCATTGATTCATTCATTCACTCAATACATTTGGGAGGTATTTAATAAACATCTATTATTCATTGAGCAACACCATTCAGGTATTTATGGCATTACTTAGAATTTAATAATTTCAGGTTTCTAGAAAATCCTAGGTCTTCTGGCACTGAGCTGACCTCTGCCTAACAATAGACAGTGTTTGTGAATGGGTCAGTTAATTTTAGGTATGGCAGAACTAAAACACATACTTGATTTGGTAGCTAGAATTAATAATTAATATTTGCAAAACATTGTACCATTTTCTTCCAGAACTTTATCCTAACAACCAATGTGAGCTACTTAAGCAGGACTGATTGTTTCCATTTTACAAAGAACCTAAGTCTTTAAGAGGAAGTGATCCAAAGCTAGATTACACAGTCAAAATTAGAATTTCATTTAAAAAAGTCTGTGTCCTCTCACTATACTCTATGTATTTTTGGCAGATGACAGAGTGGGTTAAAATAATTCTAATTGCAATATGGAATTATTCTTTATATACCAAGTGGCTTTTGAAAATATAAGTCAAGACTGGGTCTGGGTAAAACATCATTGAGGACATAAGCTCATTTAATTCTCAGCTCTGCCATATACTGAATATGCTTAAGATAAGTACCTTGATTCTTCAGCCTAGAATTGCAAGACAAATTAATATATCAGTATGGTAAATTTGGACCTGCTTTCAGACATAGTTGCCTAAGTTATTGTTATTACCAAAATAGCACATCATAAATTTGTAGAACACATTTGGTTGTAATGCAATTATTCTTGTGCCAGTGGATTTATATTCTTAAAGTATCTCTATATGGAAGAGTAATATATTATATAATTTAAATGCATAGTAACTCATTTCTTACCACATGTCATAGTGTTTATGTTCATCATTTAAAATATGCAAATTAAAAAAAGTTGAATCCATAAGATTTGAAACACATTATAAAATTCCCTTAGGGAACTTGTACACAAAATATATGGCCAAGGGGCGCCTGAGTGGCTCAGTCGGTCAAGCGTCTGCCTTCGGCTCAGGTCATGATCCCGGGGTCCTGGGATCGAGTCCCGCATCGGGCTCCTTGCTCCGCGGGAGGCCTGCTTCTCCCTCTCCCGCTCCCCCTGCTTGTGTTCCCTCTCTGACTGTGTCTCTCTCTGTCAAAAAAATAAATAAAATCTTTAAAAAAAAATATATGGCCAATATCAGAGTCAGTAATGCCAATGATAAAAAGAAATAGAGACCTGCTGAAAGATAGGAACACAAGACTATTTAAAGTCTGTGGTAGAGGACAATTAGGAAATTACAGAATTTAAAGACAAAATTAGAAGGATAGGGAGCATATGAAGTAAGAGTAAACACAGAATGAGAACTCATTAGTTAGGACAGACTGGGCTAGGTGGTGTTAAAAGTAAACCAAGAAAACTCTTAATTGCTTAAATACAACACAAATTTGTTTCTTGCTCACACACAAAATCCAGTGTGGGTCTGGCAACTCTCCAGGGCAGCTCTCCTTCATGTTGTGACTCAGAAGCTTTCTTCATTTTGTATTTCCATCTTAATGTATGGATTTCTAGACTATCTGGACAGGGGGAGATAATGTTGAAGGTTTATGCAAGATGGTTTTAAGGTCAAAACCTGGTCACATGGCTCTAAAATCACTCCCAGGTACTCTCTAATATGTAGGTTAATGTCCATCTATAAGAAAAAGTTAAAGATCTGGGGTTATGAAACAGAAAGAATCTTTCCTCAATGTGAGATAACCATGTGAAGCACAATGAGGAATTTGTCAAGTCTCTTGGGCATCAATGACTGAACTGTTTTCCCACATGATTAGTTTTCATGAAGTAGACAAAATACTTTGACTATTAGGGGAAGGGGAAAATGGTATATCAGAGGAGCCATTTGCTTGATACGTTGGGGAGGACTGGTGATAATACAGCTAAGATGGTGTGATGGAAACCTTTGGAATAAATAAATGGCAATTTAGCTTTCTATGGAAATTGGGGTGTATATCTCATGGTTACGAATGAGATATTCTCAGAATTATATTAAAGCACCAGTAGTTGTGATAAGCATTCTGAAGGTCTCAGAAAGTGGTAACAAAAAAGAAATGCTATTACATAGGGTGAATGGGTGATGAAGGTGAAATGAGAAAATCATAAAAATGGATTCTTCTCTTCTTACAAAATAAGTGTAGATTAAATAAATCTTCTGGCACTAATTTTGATAAATTTTAAACAGTAATACTGCATTATATACAATTGTATTAAGTCATTAATGATCTTTATGTTCAAGACATTTGATATATTATTTTATTATTTGTGTCTTCACCTAGATTTATATTAATTTTTGAATGTTTGCCTCTTTATTACATGTAGAAAGATGAGACATTTAACCTCAATTATAATTGTTTTGCCTCTCAGAGTACATTTACAATTCTTTGATTTTCATAACTATTCAGATTCATTATTCCACTGTTTTATTTTTGTAATTGCTTTTGAAATGTGTTCTTATATTTTCTGAAAATATTCCAACTAATTCCAAATTTCTGTTACCTGCATCTAGCCATGGTCATTGTCCCTACCTTTAAAGCTTTTAGTTGACAACCATTTTCAGTCTCCATTTCCTAGGTGAGAAGTAGAGTTTCATTTATGATGGAGTGACCTTCTTAGGGACAGGCATCTAATAAAAAGCCAATTCATTCAAAAAGTGTTAGGTATTGTGCCCTCTCTCCATGCTCCCCAAAAGTTTAAAGTCCAGTAGGCACAACAAATAATTCAAGAACTGATTGTGATACAGTAAAAAGTGGTAAGACCAGAAGTAAGCCTAAATGGTGTGAAAGCACAAAGGAAGATGATTAGCCCAGCCCAAACAGTAGGATGCTGGTGGTGGCCAGGACTGTTGGCCAAGCCAGGGCCAAAGTCTTCAAAGAATGCAGTAGGAGCAGAGGAACTAACAATGAAAAAACACATGCCTCCTGTGGTAAAGGATTATTATATGAGGGCAGAGTAGCTGTAGCAGGATTGCAAGTCTGGGAAACCAGTCTTATCCAGCCACCACTACACAGCCATGTGGTGATTAGTATTTGGGATAATTAGGGCAGAAGGGAACAACCAGGTAGGACTTTTAACATTCTGAATTACTTTGGGTTGTTATTTTAAGATACAAAATATTTTTTATTTCATTATTCTGAAAGATTTTTCTCAAATTTATGAAGCACATTTGAAAAGTCTGAGTCTTAGAAACAATGGTGCATTTTATAGGAAAATGATAAAAACAATCGCTTCATAAAAATACAAAGGCTGATTTCATATTTACTTTGCATTATGTATATATGTGTATTATATCTAAAATGCAAATAAATTAATATATAACTGTATCAAGTTTTTTGTTTGCTTTTTAATACTTTCACCCAAGGAATATCATGGTGTATATGGAATTAATAATGGTCATTTTATTTCACAAATGTAATGATATTGTTGCCATGAAGCAAAAAAGAAAGAAGGGGAAAATGTGCTTAATGAATGTATTTTGGGGTAATGATCATAAAAATAAATCTTAATCTGTAATCGTAAGAATGAAAGAAAAAATGAGTTGCCAGAGATAAAAAAAGGTTTATAGTAATATTGCAAAGCAACTATAATTACATTTTAAAAAGTTAATTTAATTGATGTTTCTCTAAACCTACATTTTTCTTTAATCTTCATTATTTATATATCTTCAGTCATTATACTATAAATTCCATTAATTTATACATTAAATAAGTTGAATTGATTGGTTTGCATTGATGGGTTTTGAGTATTGAACTAGGTTTCTGTTAATTATGCAGCTCTTTATTAAATTTCTTAATAGTCTAGTTGTATATAGTAAAAACTGATGTCGGTAGTTGGACAGGATAAAATATTCCAATTTTCTCTTCAGTTTTAGAAGTGATTTAGATAAAATAAAAATATTTATCTAAATTTTATATTGATCTAAGCAGAGGGATAAGTTCACTTGAAAATGTTTATATTAAATAAGTAAGTTAGCAGGGCGCCTGGGTGGCTCAGTTGGTTAAGCGACTGCCTTCGGCTCAGGTCATGATCCTGGAGTCTCGGGATCGAGTCCCGCATCGGGCTCCCTGCTCGGCAGGGAGTCTGCTTCTCCCTCTGACCCTCCTCCCTCTCATGCTCTCTGTCTCTCATTCTCTCTGTCTCAAATAAAAAAAAAAAAAAGTAAGTTAGCAAACATGCCAAACTAAAGAAATGAACCAATTCTATTTTGGTGTGACTCTCATCTATGACAATTTTTTCTGACTTGCACCCTAATGATATTTTCTTGTTCTCTACATTTGAGATGCAACTAATATTGACATGTATTTGATATTTTTGAATATGTTTATTTTATGAGTATAGATATTTTTGTTATAGAATATATGTCAATGTTGTGTCTTTTAAAATAATCCTTCCAATAAGAAATAGGACTATCTACCTTTATAGATCACTATAGATATTTAAGCACTTAAGACATTGCTCTGATGATAAAGCACTCTAAACTAGTTATGACCATATATTAATGTTGGTGAAATGTTTGTTTTTCTTTCTCTTGGATGATGTAACATTATTTTTATTTTAGTCATTGAAATACAGTCCTTTTCCTTTACATAGCAATATAAATTCAGTCTTTTTTTTTTTTTAAGATTTTATTTATTTGAAAGAGAGAGAATGAGAGACAGAGAGCATGAGAGGGAGGAGGGTCAGAAGGAGAAGCAGACACCCCGCTGAGCAGGGAGCCCGATGAGGGACTCGATCCCAGGACTCCAGGATCATGACCTGAGCCGAAGGCAGTCGCTTAACCAACTGAGCCACCCAGGTGCCCCATAAATTCAATCTTTCAAATAGATAGGAAGTTCTAATTTTATGAGAAAAAAAGGTACTCTGCAATTGCTTATGGTATGCTACTTCTGCTTGTGAGGTTGTATTTCTTTGTATTTTAATACAAAGTGTATTAATATGAAAATGATTCAGTAGTGGGATTATTTTGCTTCCCAACTAGCTCCAGTATGATACTTTTAACAAATGAAATACAAAGATTATATAACTATGGATTTTTCATTAAGTCAAAAAATTTTCTAATTTATATATTATACTGTTCTAGTCAACAAATTCAAAATTCAAGACAGTGTGTTATTTGCCCAGTTCCTGACATATAGAAGGTTCTGAGTAAATATTAATTGATTGAATTAAATTATTAATGTATGTGCTAAGTGCTGTAGGAGCTACAAAGGGAGAACAATACATCATACTTTCAAAATGATATAAATAAGAATAATATTATAAGCTACATGGGAAAAATTAATGCTGGTAATTTTTTAAGTTTTTATTTACATTCCAGTTAGATAACATACGGTGTAATACTAGTTTCAGGTGTACAATGTAGTTATTCAACACTTCTATACAACACCTGGTGTTTATCACAACAAGTGCATGCCTTGTAAATAAAAAAGACATTTGGGGACGCCTGGGTGGCTCAGATGGTTAAGGGTCTGCCTTCGGCTCAGGTCATGATCCCAGGGTCCTGGGATCGAGTCCCACATCGGGCTCCCGGCTCAGCGGGGAGCCTGCTTCTCCCTCTGACCCTCTTCCCTCTCATGCTGTTTCTCTCTCGCTCGCTCTCTAAAAAATAAATAAAATCTTAAAAAAAAAAAAAAAGACATTTGGTTCAATTTGCAACTGTGAAAAAGAAATAAAATGTCAAGTGAAATTTGAAAGGTTAGACTTTTTTTTAACATGTTCAAACAGCATAGTGAAGGATCATTTGTACGGGAAAGGAATTACAGATAGAGAAAGTAGATTATCAGGGATGATTTGTTCTCATTTTAAAGGAAAGTGAATTGTGGCCCAAAGAGATTAAACTGTTTGAGAGTCCATAGAACTTAGAAAAAAATGGGAATATAACTGTTTGGGAAGTTTCAAGGAAACCAGTCTAGACCTCTTTTTCAAAACTATAAATGCTCACTTATGTCCAAACATCTAGTAAAATGCTAGTAGCCTTAAACAAACAAACAAACAAACAAACAAACAAACAGTTCTTGGTATTTGAGAGGATTTCTTTTAATAGCTCCAAGACCACACACACACACACACACACACACACACACTCAGTTACACCATTTGAAGAGAAGCATAGTGGAGAAACTTACTTTTCAGACAAGCATGTTTAAATCTTGGTTCTGCAACTTTAGTGTTACGGTCTCAGGCAAGTCATTTAATTCCTCTGACACTTTTCTATGGAAATTGTGGTGTATATCTCATGGTTAAGAGTGAGAGATATTCTCAGAATTATATTAAAGCACCAGTAGTTGTGATAAGCATTCTGAATGTCTCAGAAAGTAGTAACAAAAAAGAAATGCTATTACATAGGGTGAATGGGTGATGAAAGTGAAATGAGAAAATCATAAAAATGGATTCTTCTCTTCTTATAAAATAAGTATAGATTAAATAAATCTTCTGGCACTAATTTTGATAAATTTTAAACAGTAGTACTGCATTATATACAATTGTATTAAGTCATTAATGATCTTTATGTTCAAGACATTTGATATATTATTACTTTATTATTTGTGTCTTCACCTAGATTTAAGCTTTACATTTGTAAAACAATGCATGCCTTTTTGACTGTTAGGACCCATTAGAAAATATTTTCTCACAATGAATTCTTGGCAGAGTGGTCAGGATGATTTTCCTAATATCTATAAGTGTGTCACTCTCCAGTGATGTCTAAATTCCTTACTTGCCTGAAAGGTATTAACAAATGACCCAGACTGCCTTGCTTTCTAATTTGTTGTGTCCGCTCCCCCCAATCCCCCCCAGCACCTCTCTTCTGAACTCAAACCATTCTAGCCTTCTCTCTGCCTTGCATACCAGCTCACATCCATTTTAGATGACTTGCATATATTGTTTCTTCTGTTGGGAATGCTTTTCCCTTTGAATTTTCATATGGTTGCTTATTATTCATGACTCAGCCTTAATGACACCTTTAGAAAGGCCTTCCTTGCCCACCTCATGTAAAGTAGCTGCCTCCTATAACCAGTAAATATTAATCTTTTTTAAAAATAATATTTATCAGTAGCTGAAAATATCTTATATATTTGTTTGCATATTTATTATCTAGTTTAGGAAATTTCCTCTCTTATTCATTGTTCAGGATTTAGTACACTTGGTAAGCCTTCAATAAATATTGTTGAATAAGGGGCGCCTGGGTGGCTCAGTCGTTAAGCATCTGCCTTCTGCTCAGGTCATGGTCCTAGGGTCTTGGGATCAAGCCCCGCATCAGGCTCCCTGCTCCGCGGGAAGCCTGCTTCTTCCTCTCCCACTCCCCCTGCTTGTGTTCCCTCTCTCTCTGTCTCTGTCAAAATAAATAAAATCTTAAAAAAATAAATAAAATCTTAAAAAAATAAATAAATGTTGAATAAGGGAATAAGTTAATTTTTAAAAAAGATTTTATTTGACAGAGAGAGACACAGCGAGAGAGGGAACACAAGCAGGGGGAGTGGGAGAGAGAGAAGCAGGCTTCCCGCCAAGTAGGGAGCCCAATGGGGGGGCTTTATCCCAGGACCCTGGGATCATGACCTGAGCCGAAGGCAGACGCTTAATGACTGAGCCACCCAGGTGGCCCGGGAATAAATTAATTTTTGTTACTAAAATTATGAGTCCAATTTTTAAAATTTATTTTATTTTATTTATTTATTTTATTTATTTATAAATAAAATTATAATTAATTTATGAATCAGTAAAATATTTATCAATTTCATAGTATCTTTTATACATATATAAAAATAAACCTGGAATAAAACCTAAGGCTTAATTATAGAAAAAACTATGCCTAAAGTTACCCATTTTTCACTAGAACAGCTGTCTTCATTTTTCTCTATGGTTAGTGGTTTAGCAAGCTTACATATTAGGTTTTCTTTGGCAAATTCTAATTCAGCATATATTAGAATAGTAGAGTGATGGGAATCTCATATAGTTTTCAGAACCATATACACTAATAATGGTGAAAAATAAGCATTTCCAGTGAAGCTAAAATGAAGCTTAAAAAAAAAAGAAAACACACCTTAGAAATTCTAAGACAACTAAACTAGTGCAGGCCTAGTAATTAAGAGTCCTTAAATATTCCTCTGTATTATACATGAATGCTTATACATGAATGTATTTTCCTTAAAACATCTAATAGTTTAAAAAAATGGTGTTCTAAAAAGGACACTATAGTTCTTAATCAGAATAGTTTGGCAATAAGACACCTCATTTTCAGATAATTAACTGAGACATTATTATAATATAAAAAGTAAGATATTAAGTAAATGAGTCATTATTTTCCATGCACTACAGTAATACACACTAAAGATTCTGCAAGTGTAAGCACTCTCTGCTCAGAGTTAGTACAAAGAATGAGGCAGTCATATGTTTTTCTCTAGCAAGAAGTACAATGAGTAGTCCATATGATTTCCTAGGCAAATGCACTCTGCTTAGTGTGGGTACAGTTGGTGGTCTTATGGTTCATGAGAACCAGTGCATATTGCATATAAAGGGAGTTTTTTAGAGAAAAGTTTTTAAACTTTCCTATCATTAAATATTCCTATCAAGAAATATTTTTTAGTGCTATTATAAGTAGTGTTGTAAAAAATTCCTGTCATTAAAAAAAAGTATAAATATGTTATCTTGTATATGCTCTTTAGGCATTTGGGGCAAGGGAATATACTCAGTGCAGTGAAAGAAATGCACATGGCATTTCCAGAAATGAACAAACATGTTTGGTTGTAATAATTTTGCAGGAAGCAATTTTGGAGAGGTAGGTGGAGATCATATTATGGGATTTTGAATGATGATAATTACTATTTATTCTGTAGATATATACTATTGATACCTTTTTGTGTGTTAGATAATGAGGGAATATATACAAATTAATACTTTCATGAGAATAATCTTAGAGAAGTGTGTAGTGAAAATTGAAGAATTGTTATGATTCTTGGCAAAATGTTGACAGGGACACCAACTAGGAGATGACAGAGTACACATCATGACTTTGGAATGCTCAGTTCTCCAGTACACAAATAAGAATGAAGGCAAGAAATAATGATCTCTCTATATAATATATATTTTTTCTAATTAATTAATTTTTCCTTTATAATTTTTTTAGAACTATATATTTTTTAAGATTTTATTTATTTAATTGTCAGAGAGAGCACAAGTGGGGGAGTGACAGGCAGAGGGAGAAGCAGACGCCCCCTGAGCAGGGAGCCCAAAGCGGGACTCAGTCCCTGGACCCTGGGATCATGACCTGAGCCAAAGGCAGATGCTTAACCAACTGAGCCACCCAGGCGTCCCTATATATTTTTTTTTATTATTTCAGCTAGTCAGCATATAGTACATCATTAGTTTTTGATGTAGCGTTAGAACTTCAAATATTCTAATTGTTAGATCATTCTTTTTCACATTACCATGTTCATCTCTAGCCAGTTACACATGGTGTAACTGTAGTATTTTATTGAACAAATGTTGCTTTTGTTGGGGATAAGACTATTTGATAAAGATTATTTATTTGGGGCGCCTGGGTGGCTCAGTTGGTTAAGCGACTGCCTTCGGCTCAGGTCATGATCCTGGAGTCCCAGGATCGAGTCCCGCATCGGGCTCCCTGCTCGGCAGGGAGTCTGCTTCTCCCTCTGACCCTCCCCCCTCTCATGTGCTCTCTGTCTCTCTCATTCTCTCTGTCTCAAATAAATAAATAAAATCTTAAAAAATAAATAAATAAATAAAATGCTTGTTTCTTAGCATCATTTAAAATAAGGAAAAGAAAACATGGTTATCTGTTTTCATGACAAAGTAGAACCAAATGTCACTGATACCATCTCCTTGATTCTAAACCTGACTGTATCATTTTGTGCCATTGTCAATGAAGCAACACAAATAAATAATCTTTTTTTTTTAAGATTTTATTTATTTATTTATTTGAGAGAGAGAGAATGAGAGACAGAGAGCATGAGAGGGAGGAGGGTCAGAGGGAGAAGCAGACTCCCTGCCGAGCAGGGAGCCCGATGCGGGACTCGATCCAGGGACTCCAGGATCATGACCTGAGCCGAAGGCAGTCGCTTAACCAACTGAGCCACCCAGGCGCCCAAGAAACAAGCATTTTAAATTTTTAAATTTTAAATTTTTAAATTGAGTATAGTTGATATACAATGTTGCATTAGTTTTAGGTGTACAACATTGTGATTCAAATTCTCTTTGCATTATGCTGCTCTCACCATAAGTGTAGCCACTGTCCATCACCATACAGTGGCATTACAGTGCCATTGACTATATTCCCTATGCTGTACCTTTTATTCCTGTGACTTATTCATTCTATAACTGGAAGCCTTTATCTCCCACTCCCCTTCCCCTATTTTGCCCATCCCCCTACCCCCTTTCTTCTGGCAACCATCAGCTTGTTCTTTGTAAAAATATGCATTTTTAAATTAACAGCAATTATTACATTTTAATTTTTATTTATGAAGTTTGCTAGTTATGTAATATATTCACACTTGCTAGTTTCCTATTTTTATTACTTAATAATAAAATTAACTTTATTTCCTTGCATAGATTAAAATTAAAATGTTCAGAGTTTATTTTAAATTTTGTGTGAATTCAGATATTGGTTTAAGATCCATAAAATTTGGGGCACTTGGGTGGCTCAGTCATTAAGCATCTGCCTTCGGCTCAGGTCATGGTCCCAGGGTCCTGGGCTCGAGCCCTGCATTGGGCTCCTGGCTTGGCGGGAAGCCTGCTTCTCTCTCTCCCACTCCCCCTGCTTGTGTTCCCTCTCTTGCTATGTCTCTCTCTGTCAAATAAATAAATAAAATCTTTAAAAAAAAATCCATAAGATTTGTGATTAGTTGAATCCATATAAATGTTAACTTTCCTAAAAAATATTGAAATATGAAATATTAGAACATGATACTTGTTTTGTTATTTTAGTATTTACAGAACTGTTTATCTTTTATTAGTATAAAGGGACAAATTAGCAACTCTGGGCATAGCTTTAAGAATCTCATTTTGCTAAATATTTCATATTTAAATACAAAGAGACACATAATTTTTTAATTTAAATTGAATTAATTAACATATAGTGTATTATTAGTTTCAGAGGTAGAGTTCATTGATTCATCAGTCCTATGTAATACCTGGTGCTCATTACATCACGTGCCTTCTTTAATGTCCATCACCAGTTATGCCATCCTCCCACTCCCTCCAGCAACCCTCACTTTGTTTCCTATGATTAAGAGTCTCTTATGGTTTGTCTCCCTCTCTGGTTTCATCTTGTTTTATTTTTCCCTCCCTTCCCCTATGATCCTCTGTTTTGTTTCTTAAATCCCACATATCAGGGAGATCATATGATAACTGTCTTTCTCTAATTGACTTATTTTGCTTAGCATAATACCCTCTAGTTCCATCCACATCATTGCAAATGGCAAGATTTCATTTTTGATGGCTGAGTAGTATTTCATTGTATGTATGTATATATATGTGTATGTATATGTATAAAACATATATATATATACATATACCACGTCTTCTTTATCCATTCATCTGCTGATGGACATCTGGGCTCTTTCCATAGTTTGGCTATTGTGGACATTGCTGCTATAAATATTGAGGTGCAGGTGCCCCTTCGGATAACGGCATTTGTATCTTTGGGGTAAATACCAAGTAGTGCAATTGCTGGGTCGTAGGGTAGCTCTATTTTCAACTTTTTGAGGAACCTCCATACTGTTTTCCAGAGTGGCTGCACCAGCTTGCATTCCCACCAACAGGAGACACATAATAATTAAAACACAATATTCTCCTTTGTGCATATTTATAATGACAATATATTATTTTAATAACATAAGATCACCATTCATATTTGCAAAATATATGTTTTTGGACTTGTGGAAAGTCTTATGAATAAGGGGTGATAGAACTAAGACATATTTCTGAAAATATTTATTAAAAATATATTTTGAGCTACATAAATCCATACAGTAAATCAGTACCTAGCAAAGAGCAAGCTGTGTTTGGAAATATTTCATAGCTGCCATGTTGAAAGGTGAAGGTAATTCTATCATAGTGATTGAGTATGCTTTATGCAATCAGGAAATCAAAATCAAGTAACTACCTTCAGAGCAGTAGTTATAAAATATTGTTGTGTTAATTTCTCTTCCCAAAAAACAGCAGTGAAATCATAGTGTTAAAAATATATCCATGTATTGATGTATTTTCTGTTCTTCTCCACTGCATATATAGGTACTCAATTCTTACAAATTATATGTACCCAACCTATTCTGATGCCTGTTTTTGATGATGTGGGTACTTTGCCACTTTTACACTAATCATTTTTTATAATTTGTGTGATTTATCTTTTTGGGGTAATATGAATTATTTAAAGACACTTGCCAAGTTAGTTGACCTAATAATTTTTACCAAGTAAAGGAAGTATAATTAATTGTAAGGCAAATCTCAATGTATTTTTAGGCTCACACAGGAAGGTTTGACTGAGGGTCTTCTACAATAGGTACATCATACATTTTTTGATAATAAAATAATATTTTCAAAAATAATATTTCATTTAGGGTTATTCTGTGGAAACTCCTATGATTAGAGTATCAGAGAACGATACGTATATCCTAGCAGCCCCTGATTATAATGTAGAATGACTAAAAGAAGAATGCGGACCAGATTGACTATCTCCTATTAATTTGAATAGTATCTCTTCACTTTTAGATCAAATAATGATCAGAGCATTTCTACTGTGTTAATTACATATTTCATAAACAACTATGTAAGTCCAGATCAGGATGCCATTTGTCGCCTTTTGGATAAGTTAAGCCTATTTGGATAATCCTTTGACTAAAATAGAGCATTATAAATATACAATTAATAACATCTTTGTAATCTCAGAATTAAAGAATGTTTTAATAATTTAATAATCTTCTTTGATAGAATTCTTTCTTTTTAAAGCAATACTTCCTTGTATGGTGACATGTCTCTGCTTCCTTTTTTTAGCAGGATCATAATTATTATCTTTATTGCAATAAAGAAATAATGCTAAAAGGTTATTTTAGAATGGGTTTTATGGAATGGTTACATATTAATAGAGTGATCAGAGCTTGTTTTTTTAACCTAGTAGCTTCAGAAATTCAATTTTACTATTTCAGCCAATAGCAACCAGGCTATGGAGAATTGCTCCACACTAACCAAATACAGGAGATTGATTTATTTAAAAAAATACTTTATTTATATAAAATGGTATTTCTTTACTAGAATACAGTTATCTGTAAGGTCTGTGAAGGAAGAAAACATGCTCTGTTAGGTTCATTGTTATATCCCTAGGGTTTAGATTAATTTTTGAATTACTACATTAATAGCTTTTTAGTTTACTTTTAATGGGTCTAACTCATTTGGGAGATTACATGAGTATTCAGTGTTACTGATAGATTTTTAAATATCTACTTAGAGAATACTTAGTAGTAATTGTACTTGATTTAATATCCAATTTATTAATATTATGAATTTAGTAAATAGTATTTCATTACAATTAAACAACCAGTTCTTTTCAAAATATCCATACAAATGTTACATACCAATAAATTAGAATATGGATTAAATTAAATTTTCCATGGCCTTTAAACATTGGTTCAAATTTTATATAATCAAATTCTTACTAAAGTATTATAAAATACCATATCTAACATGATAATTTATCTTAAATGCTTTGGCCATTTTTAAAGAAAAAAATATACATATTACAGTAACCCCACAAACTATCATATGCTTACCCTAAAACTGGTTACTAATATGGTGATACTAGGAATTTACATTTCTTTTTATCTTTATTCTTATTACACTTTGCTGACATGGAAATTTTCATATTTCCCTAGGATTTCAAAGATATCTGAGATTATTTGAAAGCTTTCTGAGATTTTCCTAAGATTTAATAACCATGCTAGAATTAAAAGTCATCTCTTAAACATGCACATTCTGGGTTTTTAATTAGAAAATTTTTGTCTAGTCATTGGAATTTGCTATACATTCACAGATAATTCAGATTGAGGATACTGGCCATCAGGTTGGACTTTGTTTTTACAATTAAAATCTACTTGTTATATGCCCTTATGCCTTTGCTTATTTAAGTTCAAGCCTAGCTTTTAATTTTGTGCAATACTGGTGTTTTCTCACAAAATGATTTATTTTTTTAAATCCAAATTGCTTGTGTTACAAAACAGTTTCCCTGTTATTGTGATATATAGATCTGGTGTATGAACATTATTAAAAACTCATGCACTTTCATTATTACATCCTTATTATGTAGAGCTATCTAACTTTTTATCTTCTAGGAGATGAGAGACTATTTCTGCTTAGTTACCACTTCTAGATGTTCCACTAATTTATCAAATGTTCGAAACACACAGTTGTGCCCTGTTAGATACAGGGTATGATCATTAGTGTTAATTAACTGCTGGACTCCTTTTCCATTTGGTTATTATGTGTGACCCACCAGAGCGGATCAATATTTTCTATTCCTGGTACAGAATTACTTTTGATGCTGCTACTTTGATGTTTACAGGTCTCTCCTTAAAACAAATGGAAAGAAATATATGTCATCTTATTATAAACATACATATAGTTAGAAAAACAAAATATATTAACTATTTATTGGAAAACAGTAGAAATTAAAGAAATTTTACCTTCTATGTGTTTTTTTTTTTTTGGTATGAGCACCTCTGTTTTTTTGTTTAAAGTTTTTATTTAAATTCGTTAGTTAACATATGGTAATACTAGTTTCAATAGTAGAATTTAGTGATTCATCACTTACGAATGACACCCAGTATGAGCGCCTCTTCATATCCTTCATGTCAACATTTCTATTTGAGTATTATGAACTCTTAGCCTTCAACAGACTCAAGCTGTTTAATCTAGCCATAATTTTTCTTTTTTGTGTTCATGTATCAGAGATTAGCCAGGGAGAAGCCACTTAGGCTTCCTTAGCTTTTCAAAACTGCCTCTGACTTTTTTTTTTTTTTTAAGATGAAACTTGTTTTCTGGCAACAGAAGGATGACACAGAAACATTGTTTGTTTGTTTTCTTGCCTTTTTTCCCCTTTCCCTAAGGAGCTCTGGTTCTTTTTTTATTGGTGGATATTGGGCAGCAAGTATCTGGATTGCCCATACGTTCTGGCTGAGGGCAAAAGTACTGTTACTGCTACTGGTCTCTTTTAAGGAGAGATCTGGAAAAGATATTATTTTTAGGTTTATGAGTTCATATTGATTTTCTTTGTTGCTGCGTCTTCTCTCCTTTTACTATGAGGTTTTATCAGATTCAAAGACTCCACTACACTAACAGGAAAGTGCTTTTTTAGCAAGATAACAAAACAATTAGAATTAGATTTAAGAACAATTCATCTAGATTGGTGGTCAGTGGACCCATCCTAATCCAAATGTCAAGGGTCACCTGCAAAATGAGAATAAAATTGAAACAATGCACTAAGTTTTCCAAATTTAATTTAAGTTTCTTGGTGTTACTTTCTTAAATTAAATGTAGGAATATCAGTGGCAGGGTTTTTAAATATTTCCTTGTTAAAAAAATAAATCTTTTTTTGAATTTATTTTTTCAAGCTTTTTTGGATGTATTAATGTAAAAATTCAAAATTCAACCTTGAAAAGATCATGAATGCCTTTGGACCTCTGGAATTGTTAGAACCAGGAACCAGAAGACCTGCTACTATGACATTTTATTTTCCAAGTAGACTTAGACTGGTCTTAACTATATAATGAAATCCAAGGCCTCTGTGATGATGTCATTTTACATCTTGTAATATCTATCACCAAATAGAAACTTGTCTCATTTGTGCAGAAGGGTTGCAATCAGCAAATTTGGTTAAGATGCTCATCTTGGATTATTTACCAAAGACAGGGGGTTTGGCTCATGTAAGAACCTGGTACCTTCTTCTGATACCATAGCAAGGTGGATTGGGCAGGGTGGTTTCAAATAGAAGAGGGAAAACCATAGAATCCTACAATGAAAAAGATGTCCTTAGTGGGCATAACAAAAAAAGGTGATAGTCATCTTCCAGGTACTCATTTATTTCCTTTCTTCCTTTGTTCCAACCTTCATTGCTTTCTAAATGTTGTTGACCGTATTAGTTTGCTGGGGCTAACATAACAAAATACCACAGAGTAGGTGGCTTACACAATAGAAATTTATTTTCTTACAGTTCTGGAAGCTGGAAGTCCAAGACCACAGTGTAGGCAGATTTGATTTCTCCTGAATCCTCTCTCCTTGGCTTGCAAATGGCTGCCTGCTTGCTGTGTCCTCACATCATTATCCCTCTGTCCATGTTGCCGGTGACCTAGTATCCTCTTCTTATAAGAACATTAGTATTATTGGATTGGGACCCACCCATGCAACTTTATTTAAATATAATTTCTTCCTTAAAGGACTTCTGTCCAGACACGTCACATTCTAAGGTACTGGGGGTTAGTTCTTCAACATACGAATTTTGGATGAAAACAAGAATATAATATTGGTCAATGAAATTCTAAATATAAGACTAAAATTACTTAGACTGATTTGAAGCTGGATAAAGTAGTACATTTTCACTATAAAACATTTTTTTTTTTAACCAAAGTATTCTTGACTTCCAGATTAAGATTCTCTCATTTGGATAGCGCTTAATAGACACTAATAATAGTGACTTTACCAAACCTCCCTTTTCTAAACTCTTTTTTTTCCACATTCAACTTGAATTATGCTTCTTTTCTTGCTTTAATATTCTATTTTGCATTTTCGAGGATGGCAGCTTATCTTTTGTTGCCTATATTTTATAACATCTTTTGATGCTATGTAAATATGTAACTTATTCTCAGTAGGCTATTCCTGCCACAGTGTATCATAAAACTGCCAGTAAGCAGTTGATTTTTTTTTATAGTTTAAATTACTAGTTACCTTGTAATTAATACAGATATAATGTAATATAATACAATGAGATAATGACTATTTGTAACTTCCATTAGTAGAAAGAATCCCTTAGACTTGGGGATATTTTTTACCTTCAAAACTATTGTGTTCTATTCACAGATATCACATGATTTTAAAGTTTAGTAAGGTTTAATTCTATTTTTTTTACAGTGAGAATAATTTATTTAAAAGTCAGTGTCCTTTCTTTCTTTTTTTTTTTCCCCACAGTGTCCTTACTTTCAATTCCTAGAACTAAGGTGTTCAGTTTCCATTTGACAATATCACTGGGCTTTTTAAATGAATATTTAGTTCTTTAAACATAAATAATTATGGTAACATTCACATCAGTAGGATAAGTGGTCTAAGATATAGTGTCATTTACTACATGCAGCATCATGTACATGTAGCATCATGTACAAAAATGCACTTTTGTTATTTCAGTCTAGTTTCTAAATGTTAAATTATTGCTTTTTCTTAATATAGTCACCACCTATCTATATACACAAATACACAAATTAGGACCTTATTCCTCCTTCAAGAATTCCTACCTCTGCACATCACTGTTTCCCCTCAAGACTTCTCATTATACCCCTCTGGTTTATTTTGCTATTTGCTCTCTGAAAGAAGGAAGGGGAGGGGAGGAGAGGGAAGGGAAAGGAAAGGGAAGGGGAGGGAATGGAAGGGAAGGGAAAAATGTAATCTAGCTCTGACATTTATGGCATTATGAAAGTCAATAATTAATTTTTAATCTAATTGATGCTTATTTCTTCTGTTCATCCTTCCTAATCTTAAGCAAATAATTGGGAAATGGTTAACTGGATCTTCGCTTCATATCTAACAGTTGGCACTGTATACAAAATTTGTTTGAGAATTCATTAAATGTGTCAGAAGAAAGTTGTCAGATTTGAAAGATAAATATAAAAAAATAAAGTTTCAGTTCACAGACTTCTATAAACTTGAAAAAACCTTTATATCCTCTTTAGCAGTTTTAGTGGAAGTTAAGATTTTTATAATAATTCTTGGAATATTTTATTAGACAGATAATGTTAAAGCCCATGGGCTGGTCAAATAATTTCTGGGATTCAGCTAAAACTTTTCATTTCTAATTTTGAGTTCTTTTTTGCTTCATGGCATCTGAATGTAGATATTTCTTCAATTTCTCAGTGGTTTGGTCTCTAACTATTGATTTTGCTTCTTCTTCAGGATGTTTTGAATAATTTGGGATCTTGTGAACTGGATGAAGATGATCTAATGCTTGATCTAGAGTTTTTGGAGGAACAGAATCTTCATCCTTCGGGTAAGTGTTAAATAAATACACGATATCATACAACTCTGATCCTAATCATTTAGCTTTCATTGATAAACTTCATATTGTTTAGGATGCATTCAGTCTTTTCCATCTCCAGTTTCTAGCTAGGTACCATTGACACATGATTCTGGTGATCTTAAAATCTAATATGGGGGGCACCTGGGTGGCTCAGTTGTTGAGCGTCTGCCTTCGGCTTGGGTCATGATCCCAGGGTCCTGGGATCGAGCCCCACATCGGGCTCCCTGCTCTGCGGGAAGCCCGCTTCTCCCTCTCCCACTCCCCCTGCTTGTGTTCCCTCTCTCACTGTGTCTCTCTCTGTCAAGTAAATAAATAAAATATTAAAAAAAAAAATCTAATATGGAAATATAAATCCAGTTGGAAGACAATTATAAAATAGGGAAAAAAAACCTATAAAGGCATTTCAAAGAAGGAAATTGCAATTTAACACATAATGGAAAAGTTAATATTTCTCTTTTTGAGGGAAGAAAAAAACCATTACAATGCCATTTTTCATTTATTTTATATAACCAAGTGGAGGTTTTGTATATCAAGGTTTTACTCTTAAAAATTTTAACTGCTTCAGTAATAGCCGCATAGGTTAATGTTGATGCAAAAAGGCTGACCTCAAAATTAATAATTGCCAGTAACAACCACAAACACATACTCGTGAACACATAAACACATAGTTATAGTATGAGATAAGTAAATTCTTGTTGAATGAATGAAGAAGGGAGCCCATTATATTTGTAATAGTTTAAATTTATATTAAAGCACAAGTTGTCATATCTTCAAATACCAAAATTACTCCTGTTAAAATAGGTTATAGGGATTAAGTATTTATTCATATTCAGATATTTGGGTACAAAGACAAGCTGTTGCTTACTTTTTTTTTCTTATATGTACATCTTTAACAGTCATTTTCAAATTAAAGTAGAAATAATATGAGGGTGCCTGGGTGTCTCAGTTGGTTAAGTGTCCAACTCTTGATTTTGGCTCTGGTCATGATCTCAGGGTTGTGGGGTCGAGCCTCGCATCGGGCTCCATGCTGGGTGTGGAGCCTGCTTAAGATTCTCTCTCCTTCTCCCTCTGCCTCTCCCCCCATCACTCTCTTTCTCTCCATTTCCTTCTCTCTCTCAAAAAATACTAAACTGGAGCTTTAAAATATTGGTCTTGGGGCCCCTGGGTGGCTCAGTTGTTAAGCGTCTGCCTCCGGCTCAGGTCATGATCCCAGGATCCTGGGCTTGAGCCCTGCATTGGGCTCCCTGCCCAGCGGGAAGCCTGCTTCTCCCTCTCCCGCTTCCCCTGCTTGTGTTCCCTCTCTCACTGTCTCTCTCTCCGTCAAATAAATAAAGAAAATCTTAAAAAAAAAAAAATCTTGATCTTACTGCATATATTTGAGAAAAATCAACCTGTTGGACTTTAGCATCCATATTTTTAACTTTTAAGAATTAGAAATAATCTCTAAGGTTATGTCCAGTTCCAATATTTTATAATGATTTTTTGTTCATGCAGTATTTTTATGTTATAGGTAATATCACATTAAAAATTGTCAAAAGAAGGCTGTGTTTATATTTTACAGTGTTTATATTTTATTACTCTATATTGTAGGCTAATATCCAAAGAAGCTACTTGAAAGTTTTTTCTGGTTGAATACAAATTTAGGACAATCATTTTTTAAAACATTCTTGCTGCAGTTGATTTGACAGATAGTCTTTTAAAAATGCAGATTTTTTTCTCAGCTTTATACAGATACATTATACAATTTTGTCATTCATGTGTATTTATCTTAGAAGAATTACATATAGTAAGAATGTACACCCTTTTGGAGGGAAATTGTCAATATTTAGCAAAGCTATACATGCATTTACCTTTAGATTCAAATATTCAATGTCTAGAAATTTAATCCTAAATACTGGAGCTATACAAAATAATGTATGCAAATAACTATTCATTGCAAAATATTTGTAATAACAAAATATTGGAAACACCTCAGATGGTCTTCAACAGGACATTTGTTGAATATACAGTGGTATACTAAGCAGTCATTAAAAGGATAATGAAGATGTCTGTATGTGCCATGGCATGGCTGTAAGGGTGTGTTGTTGATGGAGAATTTTGCAATTTTGGTTTAGACTGGCAATACGTAAATCCGCTAATCACTGACATCACTAAAATTGTTAACAACTAGACATTTTTCCCTCTTAATGCAATGCCCAGAGATGTATACAGCACCACCACTCCTACTTACAAGTACTTAAATTTATTCAATTCTCTTGATTAAATTGTGATTTTACAGGAAATACTGGGATGAGGAGAGAGGGAATCCAGCAACCAAATAAGAATGTGAGGAATTTTACAGGATAACAGTCTGGTTCCTTAAACAAGTAATTGGCATAATAAAGAGGGGAGGGGTATTATAGATTAAAAGAGGCAAATGCAGTGTGACATCTTTGTTGGCACACTTACTGAAAAAACTAAAACACTATAAAAATATATTTCTAGGTCAATAAGAGAAATTTGAGAAATGACTAAATTATTACAGAATTATTTATTTTGTTGGGTATTGAATGTTTTTTTTTTTTTTTTAAGATTTTATTTATTTATTTGACAGAGAGAGACACAGCGAGAGAGGGAACACAAGCAGGGGGAGTGGGAGAGGGAGAAGCAGGCTCCCCACAGAGCAGGGAGCCCGATGTGGGACTCGATCCCAGGACCCTGGGATCATGACCTGAGCCGAAGGCAGTCGCTCAACCGACTGAGCCACCCAGGCGCCCTGTTTTGTTTTTTTTAAAGAAAACTTTAGAGAGAGGCTTGTGGTTGAAACAATATGATGTATGAGATTTACTTTACCAACAAGTATGGAAGAGGGAATGGATGAAACAAGATTGGAAAGTTGTTGAAAATTTTCAAAGTGGAGCACTAAGTGTTTGGGGTGAAAGGTTCATTCATTAATTGTAATATTTTCTGTTTTTTGCATTTTTAAAGATATTCACAATGAAAAATAAAACCAGGTAATAATTTAAAGAATTATAATGTAGCAATCTAAGTTATGTTTGGTAGGCAATCATGATGAAAAGAGCAAAGGGTGACTTAAAGATATAAATTTAGACTTAGCTCAATTTATTTGCTTGGGAACAAAACCAAGCATTTTTAAACTTTAATTTCATTTTTTATAAAGTAATGGGTGCTATGTACTTCATTAGTTTATTGTAAGGAAAAAGATGATATACTAAAAACTGTAAATCTCCTGAGTCTACTTCAGGATATAGATAGCTTGGTTGAAGCCAAAACTGGAATACCTCTTGAATCAACTGAGTTAGCCAAATTTTTCATGAGGTAAATGATCTCACTTTGCCTATCTGAAGTACAATTCTGATAAATGAAATATTCCTTAGAGTGACTTGGGTTTGTTTAATGTTACCTAATAAAATGTCTTTTGAAAACCTGTTTCACTTTGGATGACACATTATAGGGTTTGAAAAAAGTCACAACTATCTGTTTATGCACATTAGCTCAGAAAGAAGAATTTCTGGTTGAATAGGTTTTATGAAATTTATATTTTTATTAAGCAACATAATTAAAGGTCTTCTCAAAATATAAGAAGCTCATTATTGATAATTGATATTGATAAAAAGCTCATTAATGCTAACCATTTTAAAATGATGATTTAAATAGAAGTGATTTTCAAAAGTCTGAAAACTAAAATAATGATACCATTAAATTCTATTACTTACATTACTAACTAAAAATCATTTGAGGGTTTAAAAAAAGTTTGTTAGGGCAAAACATTTCAATTTTTGTTTCTAGAGTCTTAATAAGGCAAAGATTTATAGCAGTTTACAGTAAGGCTTAATATAATGGCCAAGGTGATTTTTATAAAAGCCCAGAGAAATATTTTTGTTTTGAGAATATTTAGTCATATATTTCTAGTAATTGTCATGTGTGACATTTATAAATTTTATTTAGTTTAACATAGAATTATTAATGGTTAAATTTTAAAGATTGAAGAAATAACCTAATGTATAAAAGTGTAGAATTTCTCCTGTCCTTTTTACCATAGTCATTTACATATAGTAGATGCTCAATTGTTCTCTGTTAATGTGCTTTTATTTAAAACATAGCTAGAAATCTTTGGCCATGTATGTAGTGAATAAAAATGGATTAAAAATAAAACAAAAATTAGTAAAGTTCAATCATTCTATTTTTTTCTATAGAAAAATCAAAGACCTTTAATTAGGAGATCTATTTTACTATACAGTGTTTGAAACTATGAAATTAAAAAAAATTTCCTCGCATTTCTTTCAACATGTATACATTGGACATTACTCATTTTGAGTCATTTAACGTATGACGACACATGCTAATGGAAATAGAATGCATAATAAGTGTACATAGTTAATATTCATATAATATACGTCATTGTTAGTTATGTACTACTTGTAGTATAAGGGATATGAGCTAAAGTATATCAACTAGGCAATTAAAATATCAGAATAGCACAAACAAAGCAGAAAAAAAAATTTGAGTTGTGTGGCTCAAGGTGTTTGTCATAGAAATGCCCACCTACTTGCACAATTGGATGTGTATCTAGGTATTTCATCATGTTGTTGAAAATTTTGCACTTATGACCATACCTACCTTGGCAGAGATAGCTGTTGATTATTGTGGTCATAACAATTTTGGAAATCTTTTAATATGCTTTTTTAAAATTCTTTGCTATCTGTATTTTCATCTTAAAGGGGAATTGTACGTTTACAGTTAGGTTTTAAAGTTTGTTTTTGACTAGTGCAGTGGACAATTTGAGTAAAGTTCCACAAATCCTTTTAATATATAAATGTATCTATGGAGTCCTAAATTAACACTTTCTTTTTCTAAAGGGAGAGGTAGTACAAATAATAGTACAAATGAATATCTGTTTTATGGTACAGTAAATGGATATTATTATTATTATTATTAATGAAAGTAAGAAAGCACAATTTCAATGAGGGAAAGGTATATGATTTCAAAATGAGTTCTCAAAAGGAGACTTGCCTTGGGGACAAAAAAATAAAAGCAACTATTCTGAATAATTTACTTTTGATCTTGACATTAGCTAATTTTATCTTTGCAAATTCTAATATAAAAGCTAAGCTTTTAGATTAAAAATCCTATGGATAAGCCTTCCAGATGTCTTTTTTTTTTAATTTTTAAAATTTTTAAAAAGATTTTATTTATTTATTTGAGAGAGAGAGAATGAGAGACAGAGAGTATGAGGGGGAGGAGGGTCAGAGGGAGAAGCAGACTCCCTGCCGAGCAGGGAGCCCGATGCGGGACTCGATCCCGGGACTCCAGGATCATGACCTGAGCCGAAGGCAGTCGCTTAACCAACTGAGCCACCCAGGCGCCCTGCCTTCCAGATGTCTTTAATCATATTTTTCTTGAATAAATGCTTAAATGACTTTTCTGGATAATATTTTCAATAAATAATTAATATGCATCATGTTTCAAATACAGGATTATCAATTTGTTTAATGCAAGACATTCATTTCCCCTGTGGCAAAATATTCTATTTATTGCTTCTTACTTAATAAATCATTTATAATGCATACATGACCAAACACAGTTTTGATTAAAAAAATATGAGATGCTATCTTTTATACCTTGATAAATTTAAAAATGTATTTGTGACTCTTCTCAGTTTTTATATTTCTCTTTACTCTCTTATTCATTGTATGGTGTTGTTTTTGCCACAAATTGAATCATGCAAGATTTTAGCAGTGATGTTCTTTAGATATACCTCAATAGTATTTTGGGGGAAAAAAGAAGGTACCAACAAAATTCACTAGCATTTAATATCTCTAAGACTCAAGGACCTTAAAATTTTCCTTAAGGGGTGTCTGGGTGGCTCAATCAATTAAGCTTCTGCCTTTAGCTCAGGTCATGATCCCAGGGTTCTGGGATGGAGCCCCGCATTGCATCAGGCTCCCTGCTCAGCAGGGAGTCTGCTTCTCTCTCTCCCTTTGCCCCTACCCCCCCCCACTTGTACTCACTCTCTCTCTCTCAAATAAATAAAAATCTTAAAAAAATTTTTTCCTTACAGTGAAATACATGTTATGAACTGTACAGTCTGTGAGAAGAAAAATACCAGCAATATATTTTTCCTTATTTTTCTTTATGTGCTTTTACATGTTTGTGTGGAGGATTTTTTTCTATTCATTTGAGCATCTTGCAAAGTAATAATCATTTGAGGAAAATAGAATAATGATAAAAAGATACAAAAAATAAGATGAAAATACAAGTGAAGTTGGCACACAAAACATATATAGTACCACTATAGTGAATAGAAGTGTTACTTGGAATGCTTTCCTAACATATGTGAAGAAGGAAACACAACCAGTTGCATGATTAAAAATATATGCCATCAATCATTCAGTTAGCCAGTCAGTGCATTTTATTAAATAGTGAATTTTTGTCACTAAGAACTGAAGTATATTTTGCTCACATGTCTTTATATAAGATATAAATGATTGATATCAAAAAACAATTCTTCAGCAACTCCTTTTCGTACAAGCTGGTGGCATCACGCTACCAATTCAGGAGAAACAGTTCTAAATGGTGACATCAGGATAGCAAAAGCTAGGAATTTTATGAGGAGCTTGCTTAATCCAAAAATAAAATTCAGTTCCTTATACATATTAACATTCCTCAGTAATTTTAGCATTGAAGATAATTGAAGTAGATGTTGTCAATCATTTTCCCCACCTTACTTTAAGGTAATTGCCATAAAGCCCAGTAGAATATCTAATGTTAAGCAATGTTACTTCCTGATGAGTCCTCCAAAATGAACTGTTTGCAAAATGTTATGCTTATGTGACTAAATAAGATAACTTTTCTACAAATAGTTGTTATCATAATGCCAGTTAAATATTGGACAGTGCATAGTGTTCGATAAAGAAATAAGAATAAGAATTTGAGATTTTCTTTCAGAACATTTAATCTTTAGCTATTCTTTTCCACGGTGAACTAGAATAAGGGCACACTTCTATTTAGACTGTTTGCAGTATTATCTTCAAATAATGATGTGAAACATGCACCTGACTAATTTGACATTGAAGCATCATAATTAATTAAATAAAGCTAAAACACATTTTGGTGTTACCTGCTTGGAACATATTCATTAAAATGTCATTTTCCCAATTCTTTTCTTGGCTACTAGGAGTTGGTTGTGCATCAGTTTTACCAAGTAGTAGTGGAAATCCAAGTTGATGGAAAGGAAAGCTATAGCCTGTAATGAGCTATGCTCTTTTTCTAAGCTCTCTCAAGTTAGTGCTCACAATAACTCTCTGAGAGGAAATTACATCATAAGATCCATTCTAATTAAAGAAATGACAAATTAATATCAAAAGGGAGTAGGCACTTTGGAGATAGACATATCCAAGTTAACATTCCAGCTGTACCACAGTGACCTTGGGCAAATGACCCAATTTTTTTAAAGCAATTTTTTTTCGTTTGTAAAATGACAATAAAACTATTTCAAAATATCATCCTATCTATGTAGGAGACATATTTATATGCAAAGTGCCTTTCACAGTTGCCTAGAATAAAATAGGAGCCCAGTTCAAGTTGGTTACTTCTCTTGACATCTTAAATTCCTAATCATAGTTTGTCCAATCATTGGTATTTTTTATAGTCCTTAATTTCTTAATGCTTCATCATGATTATATATTGTTTTAAAATATGCTTTATTTTAAGTGATGTTTTGTTAGGGGCGCCTGGGTGGCTCAGTCAGTTAAGCATCGGACTCTTGATTTCGGCTCAGGTAATGATCTTGGGGTCTTGAGATTGAGCCCTGCTTCAGGCTCCACACTTAGCAGAGAGTCTGCTGAAGATTCTCTTTCCCTCTCCCTCTCCCTCTGCTCCTCCTTCACTGCTCATGCACACATGCTCTCCCTCTCTTTCTAAAATAAATAAATAATTTAAAAAAAAAGTGATGTTTTGTTAGTACTAATTATTCAAAAATTAATTAAGGCACTTTGCTTATAACAGGTGGTACATTTCTTTGTGTTAAAACCAATGCATTTAAATGCATGGAAACATTTTTTTCCCAGATATTAGTCATGTGTCTCAAATACCACAACATATCTCAAATAGTAATTGTAAGAGAAATAATAAATTTCCCATGTTAAATATTTTAAAGCTTATTAACCCAAATCATTAATGTTCAGAGAGAAAACCAGGTTGTTACTTTGTATTATACAAATTTGGTCTTTATAACTTGCAAATGAGTTACTCAATTGAAAATATATTTTCCTTATTTATTACTGTTTGATAAAAACAATACAGTGGTCATTTGGATGATTGGGTGAAGAAATTTTACGTTATTTTTGTGAGTTATTTTGGACATTATATATAAAAACACCTAGGGCAGTATCTCTTGGTATATGTCCAGATGCAAATGGAGAAGTAATGGCCCAATGATATCAATCAGGAATTAATTAGGTAGTTGCTAAATAATTTTGAGTTTGATGAACAAGAAATATAAAATTCTACAGTGAGTTAGGAACTCCTCCTGTGCCTATTAATGAAGGAGGTAATTTTTGTTATTAATTTTTAATGGATAATAGCACAGCAGAGCTGAGATGAAACCCTAGTGGCTTTGCTAATATGAATGGTAATGTACAAATTGCAACAACATTCACACAGGGAAAATTATAAAAATTAACTATAAGTTTTTACAAGCTTTGATATGTCTGGGTCAGAAAAAATATGTGTAAGCTGTCTTCAGTGTGATTATATAAAGCTGAGAAATATGTGACACTTAATTTTGGAAGTATAACATAGCTACAAATCTGGACTCTGGAGTTAGACAGATCTCAGCTACCAACCAAGCTGTATAAACCTGAAAAAATTATTTAATCTCAGTTTTCCTTTTTTCATCTGAAAATGGGGGCAAGAAAAGTATCTACCTCATAAGTTTATGAGGAATAGTAAATTAAAGTGTAGTAGAATGTCTATATCATGTCTGGCATATAATATTTTTTAGTAACTATAACTAATACTGTTTTTTACAATACGCATGATAAAATGTGATGTTCCTGAAGATTAATAGGAACCCAATCTTTCTGATTTTGGTGATCTTTTCCAGTCTCTATTAGTGGTAGATCTCAACCATATTTTCAAGTAAAGTATTTCTCAAATTTTAAGTGCAGAATGCCACAATGCATGCAATTAATTTTGTGGTTATCATGTATTTCCAAACTTATACAATTATAGTATTAAATAAAATAATAAAAGAATAATAAATAACATTTATTGAGTCTGTGTGCCAATTCAATGAGGTAAATAATTCTTCCACATTTGAGAAAATTGAAATTTTGAGTGATAAAGTACTACAGGCAGGTAGCTGTCTCATCTGGACCCCAATTTTTTCTGACTCTGAAGGCTCTGTGTTACTAATTTTTTTAAAAGATTTTATTTATTTGAGAGAGAGAGAGAGTGCAAGCAAGAAAGAGCACAAGTAGGGCGAGTGGCAGAAGGAGAGGTAGAAGCAGCCTCCTGGCTGAGCAGGGAGCCTGATGCAGGGCTCGTTCCCAGGACCCTGGGATCATGACCTGAGCTGAAGGCAGACGCTTAATGACTGAGCCATCCATATGCCCCGGTGTTAATAATTTTGATTCTTTTGACTAATAAAATTAATTCATATACAGTTTAAAAACACAAGTACACAAAAGCTTTTGTTTAAAACTGGCTCTTTCTTTTTCTTTTTTTTTTTGAGCATTCCCAAAAAAATATTTGATTTGATTTGAGTTTTTTTTTAATTTCTTTCCCATTGTAGTTGATCACTTCTTTTTGAAAATAAAAAAAAATATTGAGATATAGTTCACATACCATACCATTCACACATTTAAGTTATGCAGTTCAGTGGTTTTTAATATATTTGCAGTGTTGTGCCTGTATCATCACGATGTAAGGTTAGAACATTTTTGTCATGCTGAAAAGGTGCTGTACCCATTAGCAGTGACTCATCATTCACCACACTTCCAACCCCAGGCAATCACTAAGCCACTTTCTATCTGTAAAGATTTGCCTCTTCTAGACATTTTATATCAACAGAATGATACAATATTGGTCTTCTGTGATGGTCTTCCTTTGTTGAGTATAATGTTTCAAGGCTTATTCATGTTGTAACATTATACTTTGTTGAGTATAATGTTTTCAAGGCTTATTCATGTTGTAGCATATATATGTAATATATATATACATATATATATCTCAGTACTTCATTACTTCGTTATGATCTTATTAGTATTCCATCTTACGGATATATCACATTTTTTCTACAATGTAAATATTAAATATTTAATATGTAAATATTAAACAACACACTGCTTCACAAGCAATGGGCCAAATAAATCAAACGAAAAATCATAATATGTCTCAAAACAACAACAAAAGAAAACATAATATTCTTAAATCTAAGGGATGCAGCAAAAGTAGATGTTAGAGTGAAATTTATGCTATAAATGCTTGTATTAAGAAAAAAAAGTTAAAATAAACAACATTACACCACAGGAACTAGAAAAAGAAGAAATTTATCTGAAATTTAGTAGAGGAAGGAAATAACAAAGAAAAATCAGAAATAAATAAAATAGAGACCAGAATAAACAATAACATAACATTGAAAGTAATGACCAAGTTTTTCGAAAAATAAAAAAAAACAAAATTGGCAATGCTTTAACTACATTAACTAAGAAAAAAAAGCTAGACTGCTCAAAAGCCAAAATGAGAAATAGAAGAGAAAACAGTACAACAGATACCATAGAAATACATAGTGTGATAAGAGATTAGTATGAATAATTATATACTAATAAATCAGATAACGTAGAAAAAAATACCAGATAATTCCTAAAATGCACAAGTCACTGAGATTCAATCTTGAATCTTGAATCCAAGAAATAAGAAATCTTCTTAGACCAGTAACAAGAATGCAAGTTGAGTTAGGAATCAAAAATCTCCCAGTACAGAAAAGCCCAAGACTGTATGGTTTCATTGATGAATTCTACCAAACATTTAAAAAAATAATTAATGACAATCTTTTATCAAAACTGTTCAAATAATAGAATAGAGGGAACATATTCAGAATCATTCTATGAGGCTATTATTACCCTGATACCAAAGCAGGATAAAAACAATATAAGAACAAAAAAGTCTAATTTGTTCAATATAAGTATGGCCACTTTGGCTTCCTTTTGACATCCATTTGCATGATAAAGATTTCTCCACCCTCTCACTTTCAATCTGCAGGTGTCTTTAGGTCTGAAATGAGTCTGTTGTAGATAGTATAGAGATGGGTCTTTTTTTTGTTTGTTTGTTTGTTTGTTTTTTTAAATCCATTCTGACACCCTATGTCTTTTGATTGGAGTACTTAGTCCATTTGCATTCAAAGTAATTATTCATAGATATGTACTTATTGCCATTTTATTACTCGTTTTGTCATTGTTTCTGAAGATTTTCTCTGATCCTTTCTTGTCTTTGTCACTTTTGGTCTCTCCTTTCCACTCAAAGAGTCCCCTTTAATATTTCTTGCAGGGTTGGTTTAGTGGTCATAAACTTCGTTAGTTTTTGTTTGTCTGGGAAACTGTTTCTCCTTCTATTCTGAATGATAGCCTTGCTGGATAGAGTATTCTTGGCTGCCGATTTTTCCTATTCAGCACTTTGAATATATATTATGGAACTCCCTTCTGTCTTGCCAGGTTGCTGTTGAGAAATCTCCAGCTAGCCTTGTGGGTTTTTCCTTGTAAGTTAAGGACTTCTTTTGTCTTGCTGCTTTTAAGATTTTTTCTTTATCACTATATTTTGCAATTTTTTTTAAAGATTTTATTTTATTTGAGAGAGAGAGAGAGAGCACAAGAGAGGGTAGGGTCAGAGGGAGAAGCAGACTCCCTGCTGAGCAAGGAGCCTGATGCAGGACTCGATCCCTGGACCTGAGCCGAAGGCAGTCACTTAACCAACTGAGCCACCCAGGCACCCTATATTTTGCAAATTTATTTACAATATGTTTTGATCTTGGCCTGCTTTTGTTGATTTTGATGGTAGTTCTCTGTGCCACCTGGGTCTGGATGTCTTTTTTGAACCTTCTCCAGATTAGGGAATTTTTCAGCTATTATTTCTCCAAATAATGTTTCTGCTCCCTTTTCCCTTGCTTTTTCTTCTGGGACTCCTATAAAATGAAGGAATCACTGAGTTCCCTAAGTCTGTTCTCATGTTGCATAATTCTTCTTTCCCTCTTTTCTTCAGCTTTAGTATTTTCCATTATTTTGTCTTGTATGTAATGAGTTCATTCCTCTGCTTCTTCTAGCCTTGTGTTCATTGCATCAAACCTGTTTCCAATCTCGTTTATTGCATTCTTCATCTCTGATTGATTCTTTTTAAATCTTTCATTTCTGTGGTAAAGGTCTCCATGATGTCTTCTATTCTGTTAAGCCCAGTGAGTATCCTTATGATTGTTGCCTTAAATTCTCCATCAGGCATGCTACTTATATCTGTCTTGCTTAGATCTCTGGCGGTGGCCTCATCTTGTTCTTTCACTGGGGATAAATTCCTCCATCTTGGCATTTTGTCTCTCAGCCTTCTCTGTGTTACAAAAGCCAGTTATGTCTCCTGCTCCTGCAAGTAATGGCCTTGTGAATAAGAGGTCATGTAGTGCCCAGGGCCTGGCACTTCAGGGAGGGTCTCCAGTCTGTGCTGCATGCACTCTGCTTTTCTGTTTTGGCTGCTCTGTCCTTAGGCTGCTTTTTTGTAGAGGCTCTCCCTGCCTGTTGTGGGCAGTGTTTGTTCTCTTGCCTGAATGTAGCGAGATTAAACTAGGTGTGCTCTGATCTGCTTGTGAAATGAGACCTGATACCAATTCCACCAGAACTGAGGCCCTGCGGAACTCTCTGGTCAGAGACAAGGTATGTGCAGAGGTTTGTGTTAGTCTTCTGGGGAAGGGGCCCATCACTCTGGACTAAGGCAAGCGTGACTCAGAAGGGCAGTGCCTTGAAAGCACAGGGAGCTGGGGCTTGGTGTAAGCAAGTCAGGCATTCAGTGTTGGTGCTGCACTGCTTCCCTCCGGTGGCTCTGTGTTTATGCTGAAGGGTGGGGGGAGAAAAATGGTGCTGGCTAGCTCCTTTGTTCCCAGAGAGGCATCTCAGTGAACTGCTGCCTCTCATGGACATCCCCTGAGTCGAGTGAATGATCTCTCACCTGTATGCTCCAGGCATTCTTCACTGTCTGCCCTAGGTTTTCTGCCACCTTCTCTCCAGGATCAGAGCACTCACCCCCCCCCACACACACACACCACGCACCACTTCTCATCCAGCCAAGCCTGCTGACCTTAAAACTCCACACTTTAAGTCTTGCTGGTTGCAAGAACTCATGAAACTTAGCCCCTCTCATTTTCCAAGCCAATGGCTTTGGGGAAAACTTGTGCATTCCCCTGTGTGTTACTCTCTCTCACCCTTCTCCTGACCTGGGCTCCCTCCCCTCAGCAGCACCCACACTCTGTTTCTCCCTGAAGCATATCTCTGCACTTCCTACCTACTTCAGTGTGGCCTCTTTTCTCCCTTTAGTTGTGGAGTTTGTTCTGTCAGTCTTGAGATTGATTTCTGGGGTATTTAGGATGATTTCATAGTTACCTAGTTGTGTTCATGGGACAAGATGACCCTAGGGTCCTCCTACTGTGCCCCCATCTTGTAAAAAATTTCTAGTTATGGGCATCGCTTATATAGATTTGCCTTTAACTTCATGCAAGAAACTGAAATTAACTTATATGTATTTACTGAAGCAGCATTGTGTGTCAAGCATTGGTTTAGGCACTTAGCTGCTGCTTGTTTTGCTCTGTTTTTAAGCTGTAATTTATAAACTCTTTGCGTCATACTTCCAATCCTAACAATTCTCTGGAAAGTATTACTATTTTCACTTCATAGATGAAGGAATGGAGACCCAGAAGAGGATTGTTTTTGATCCAGGGTGACAGAACTAGTAAGTGACAGAACGAGGGTTTAAATTATACTGTTGTGACTTGATGCCTACCTACTCGTTTCGCTCTATAAGGCTCTCAATGATGTTTAGTTTTCAGAAAGAGAAGTTATAATGAAGGTGTGAAATGTTTTCTCGAAATACACTGTTGGGGTAATACTGTAGTGAGGATGCAATTTTGACATTAGTTGTCATTTCATGCATGGGTTTCATCAGCTGGTGCTATTGTGCTTTTCATTTCTGCTTTAAAGAGGTTAGAGTACCTGTTATCTGCTTAGTGACCATTAGATGGCAGTCTTGTTCTGATAATGATGATAGTATCCCGGTCATACATTTGTATTCAGCTTTACAGTTTACAAGGGATTTCAAATATGTTATCTCATCAAATTATCACAATAACACTCTGAAATAGGTGTTAATATATCCCAAGTACAATGGAAGAAGCCAATACTCTGTACTTAAAAACTTACTGAAGTTCACGCAGCCAATATTAATCCAGATCTTAACGTTAAATGACAGGTTCTTTTCACTATGTTTCTAGACTTTGCTGCTTCTAATTTTACATAGAATTTTATGTAGTAAAATATACATAGTATATTCAGTTACATATTTTCCAAAGCTGCTGAAAATCATAGTAATGTCTTAGAAGAGGAGAAAGTATTGCTTCAACCAAACATGCTGAATGTGGTGAAAAATAAGGATTACTAGCCAAAAAGCAAGAGAAAAAGCAAAGAGCTTTCAAAAGTAGACACTCATAAAACATAACAGTGTGGGTTCATTAAATGTAAGAACAGACATCTCTGTTTCAGTAGGTCATAAGGCCTAACTATATAGCAATCTATTATTTCATTGCATTTTAAATAATTTATAGCCCTGAATTGTTAAGAAAAAATGTATATTCTGCATACTCTGATAAGATGGACAACTATATAACTGACTTTGGAACTTTGTCTATCTGAATTGTTTCTTTTTAGCCTTTAAAATGTTAAGAGGAAAAATTCCTCAGTTCTTCATAAACTTTTTACTATCCGGAAATATAATTTCATAAGGATTCCATATTCTAAAAATTTGAATATATTTTATAATACATTTTATGTAATTTTTATATTCTTCCCCATATTCCTTCCCCAAGTTCCTGCAAATGACTAACTAGATATAAAGAGAGTTGTGTGAAAAGGTTTGCTAATTGTCCTCATTAAAAAGTAATAATTTATGGTCTATTGATAGGGTATAGGGATCATGATATACATAAACAAAGACTATTCAATTAGCAGTAATCCTTATTTTCAGGATAGCTATAGTTTTATTAGTTCAGCTATTCAATAATTTAATAGTTTTTATTTACTTGTTGTTTTTGGCTGACCAGTTCGTTAATCAGCCAATTGATTATTCATTAATCGGACAGTTTTCAATTCTCATTTTTCAACAACATCTACCTGGGTGCCTCATTTTCCATTTTCAGTTCACTGTGTTAAATGGGGTACTTAAATGTCAGAAGAATGGCACCAGCTGGAAGAGCATATTAGATCTTAAGAAGTAGAGCCCCTCCTGCTTCTGCTTCCCATGAATGTTCAGAGTTTTAAAGGTCTTGTTCAAGGTCATTAAGTTAGTTTGTCGTAGAAACAGGCCTGTTGATAAGAAGTTGACTAGCTCCATACACACAATTGCAATTAATTATTTTATTTCTTATTATAGCTGCCAACAGAGTAAATCATTTGTCTTTGTGGATTTAAAAGTGCCTCTGGCTGTTTTGCCTGTCACAATTTCCTATACTTCAGGATTGCTTGAGCTACAAAGAGGCTTTTAGATGGAACAGTTTTCAAAATCTAATCAACTATAGCTGAAAAATGTTTACACATTCTGACCTAATTTAATACTAAATGACAACAATTTTAATGAAGTCATAGAATTTACTTGTAACCTACTATTGTAGCATTTCATACTGTTATAAACTGCCTTCTGCAGTGCAAAAGGGCACTCAGTGGCGCAAGTTCATTAGAGGATACAGTCAAAGGAAAATATTTCTTTCATTCAGCATGGTTTTTCTGTAGCAATTAGAAAGAAAATATGTGTCTCAATATAAAATTTCATGGCCTCTTACAATTATGTAGTGACATCTCCATACAATTGCTTGAATAATGCCAACAACATCAGCTGTCACTGTCAAAACGAACAAGTAATTAAGAAAGCAAACGCTGGTCTTTCTTCTGAAGAAGTGGAATATTTATGTACTTAAAATTGTTCACCAACAAGAAAAATAACCACTGACATGAAACATAATTTTCTAAAATGCCTGAGGCAGAAAAGAGAGAAATAATAATGAATGTTCACACTATTACAAAAGATTAAATTGTGATTGTACAGTCTAAAAACAATTAGAGAGTTTCTATTTGTTGGATATAAAATTTTAATAGCATCATTTTATCAGGTATTCTATAGCATCATGCCCCTTTTATTTATTATTCTGATTCCCATCTTATTAATCAAAATTTCCGAAAGTTTACAGTGGCATTGGGGATTTCTTATTCTTATGAGGACCACCTTTTCCAAAAGCAGACATCTTAGTATGCTTGGATGACTTAAATAAGACCAAGATTTGTCTAAATAATTAGTAGATTTGAGTGATAGTGTAATATTAGTTTCACATGCTGGCTCCCCAATCATTTGACAAGACTTTGCTCAATTTATTCCTCACTGAGGTGAGGGGAAAATGCCACCTCCACTGAACATTGATTGTTTTTTGGAATGGGAAGAACAGATTTGGATTTATTGAGGTTTTTAAATTTGGTTTAAGGCAAATCTTTCAATTTAGGGATTTGATTGGGATTGGGTAAAACTCATGACATAATAGTTTAGGAGTGTAGAATTGGTAGAAGCAGCACGACAAGGATTTTAAGGTGAAAGGTTTAATGATTCTTAGGGCATCATCTGTCTGTTGATGGTTTCTATTGAAGAATTGATGGGCCTTTTGGGAAATCCCTGTAATGAAGAGTAACATTATTTGGAATAGCCAAGTTATTCCGATAAAGACAACTAAATATAATGATGTTCATATAGGCAGTCACCTATTTGGGGGTCTCAGTCTTCCCACTGAGGGAAACAGAAGGATAGACCATTTTTAACTGGAGGCATGATCAATCCAGATTTTCATGATTGTTTTGAGATGTCACAATCACATATCAAGTCATCCTCTCATCATCCATGAAAGTTAGATTTTCCTGTTTTTTTTTTTCTGCTGGATGACTTTTTCTTTGCTGGATCATTTGATGGAGCAGCAGAGTGTAACATCACTTAAGATTCTAGAGATGACACCATCTGAACTCTGCAACAGAAACAGTAAAAGAAAGATTCTGATCTGGGTTTGTTGTCCACTCATGGCCAGGAGTCAAGAGTGCCCAGATTAAACAAAAAAATTGATTCCATCTCCATTAAACTACCTAATTTTCTGATAACTTTGTTTTTAGGCAGGATATTTTGGGTAAGAGGACAAAAGTGTCTTCGGCCTAAGGCTCAACCAGATAGGAAGGGGCAATCTTTCCCAAACTAAAATATTTTAAAACTTTCTTACAAGTACAACCTGCTCTCAACATCCTAAAATGACAGAATATATAAGAACATTATCTGAGTGATGGATTAAACCAGCTTATCATTATAAATTTGTCTATATTTAAGGATGACTAAGAGGCCTGAACAGACTATTTTATTGTCTTCTTATAAGAATTGGTGTGCTCATTAAATATTGCTCATAGATACTGAAAGATCTGGGCTTTTTTTGGGGAGGATATCTTAGCATTAATAGTAACTTGGGTCTGCTCCCTCAATTACAGTATTCATAGATCAGAAAATTATTCAAATATATGTTATTGGGAGAAAATAACAGTAAAAAATATTCTAAGGAAAATGGAATGGAGGTTATCACCAATTTCACCAAGTGGTTCTTTTTAGTAACGTATTTCATTGACTTGAAGATTCACATTATTGTGAATTTTATTATCTCTGATGATGTATTCATAAAGAAGATATTTTTACCATTATGTCTTAGATTGACACTAATTTGGCTTTTCTTTTACAGGGGCACATAAAACGTGTCTTACCATCAATGGTGTCTTAGATCCAAAAAAATATATTAGATAAGAGAAATAGGAATCTAAGAGACCCATGGGGTGACATATTAACCTGTGTATCTGTGACTTCAGACAGATCTCCTCTATTTAAAGGACCCAGAATAGCCCCCAGTTCTGATTGGGCTACTTAACAAAATCATGTTTGATTTTACATTGTCTTATTATTTGCAAAGAAAAAAATATGTATTGTCTTTAGTGCCATTATATTTGTGTACATGAAATATAAGCATAGTTTATTGTTTTTGTGCTTATTTATGCACTTATATGTTCATATTTTTCCCTACCCCTACTTACTATGATCTCCATTATCCTTACATATAAGATATACTACCTGTGATGAAGAGATTTTTGCTACTGAGAATTACATTTTTATATCATATTCTACATTTTTTGTCACACTGTGAAGCTGAGAGGTCAACTTCAACCATCACTTAGAAATATTGACTCCAAAGTTTCTACCTCCAGCTCAGGCCTCTCTCATGATGTACACATGTGTGTATTTAACAGTCCGCTAGCAATTTCTTCTGCTATCAGTTATATGCTTTATATTTAATAGATTCAAGATTAACCTTATTCTTCCTGCCTCTTCATTTGTTCTTGTCCTATTTATTTTTTTTTCTTGGTGAAGGACACTAATTGTGCAGACTACAAAATTTGAAACCCAGTGTCACTAGCTTTAATTGATTGTACTTTTCAGCTATTTTAAATTCTACACCTTTCTCTCCACAGTTCCTGTTTCAGCCTTTATTCAGGCCAGCATTATTTTCCCCCAACTCTGTGTGACACAGTTAGTTTTTGAGTTCCTTTCTCTGTCTCCAGTGTACATTGTTTTTTCTCCCAGCGCCAACTTTGATTCAGAACTCAAGGTCTCTTTCAGCTTTGCATTTCTTATCTCACTTCACAAAAATTTTCCATCAAATGAAAACTTTCATGATGAAGGTTGATTTCATTTTAGATGTTGGAGTCACAGGGAATAATCATCTATTGCAGTTAAGAGCACAGCAGTTGAAAATACACCAGGGGAGAGAGAATGTAGTGTATTCAAGAGTCCCATTTGCTCTCTCTTCTGGACTTTCTTCCATTTCTTTCTTTCTTTTTTTTTTTCCTTCCATTTCTTTCTTATGGCCACATTCGTCTCCTAATTCTGACCCATTTGTTCTTTCCCTGTCTTTAATTCATACAAAGCAGATCATCAGGCTACTGTCAGGGCTAGGTGTCAGTTGCCCACAGGCCCAAAGGCCCTCAAAAATGGTTTAGCAGAGCATTTTCCCAAATAAAGCGGGGTTCTCCCAGCTGGATTCTCAGAACTGCTGCTAGAGGATTATTCTAGTCTGTTTCCTTACAAATGCTTGTCTCCTGTTTTATCTCTTAAGTTTGACCTCCTCTAATCCATTCTTCGTATTGCCCACAAGTTGTGCTAGCACATCAACCTAATCTTGATCACTGACATATTTAAAAATCTTTCAGTATTCTCTACTACCTTCATTATAAATTCCAATCTCATTAGGATGGCTTACAGATGCCCAAGCTTCAACTCTCACCACTTTTTTTTTTTTTTACATACTAAGATGGACTTCCAGCAAATATTTATTGAAGGTGTACTCTGTACTGTAGGATTATGGTAGCAAACGGGGCCATGTAGCCTATGGTCTAATGGAAAATTCTTTTAAACAATTGTTAAGGAAGAGAAGAGCAGTGTGCAGTGGAAGGATATAACAATTTTAGTGGTGAGTGACGATTTCCTGAGGTGGTTACCTTTAAGCTTTCACATGAAGGATGAGTAGGTGTTGGATGCAGTAAGTAGGGGAGAAATGGCTTAGCAAATTAGAATTCCTAGAGGGAAGTGTAACACATTGGAGAACTTCAGGGAAGTGGATCATGCATTGGCAGAATAGGAGATAATGATACTAGATGAGTGACTCGAATGCCCCACAGTCTCACTCACCTATGTTGGTTTCAGTGCTGCTTGAAATTTTCTTTCTTATTAACTATCAAAGTTCAACTGCTAAAAGAAAGTCTGAAAACCCCTGATTTATTTGAAGAGTCAATATGTGCTCATGATAAAAAAAAAAAAAGGGTATGGGGCGCCTGGGTGGCTCAGTTGGTTAAGCGACTGCCTTCGGCTCAGGTCATGATCCTGGAGTTCCGGGATCAAGTCCCGCATTGGGCTCCCTGCTCAGTGGGAAGCCTGCTTCTCCCTCTGACCCTACCCCCTCTTGCGCTCTCTCTCTCACTCTCTCTCTCTAATAAATAAATTAAAAAAAAATTTTTAAAAAAGGGTAATACTAGGCAATGATAAGGGCTAAGTAAATATGAGATATTATATTCAAGGGGAAGGGATATTTATGCAGGCTGCAGTAGGTGGGATAAGCTTTAGGAGAGGTTGTACTTGAACTGTACTTAAATAAAATTTAATAAAGGCTGGGGTGGGGAGGCATTCCATAAGCAGGAATCAATATAAATATGTTAAAGAAATAAATATTTAAGTATATCTAAAAATAAGGTCAAACCGGCCTTTCAAAAGCAAAGATTACTTGGGTATTATACATGCAGTTTTAAATCCTGTTATTATTTTTTTCTCATGTTTTTAAGTAGTCTAAAACAAAATAAGGCTTTGTTTCTGACTTGCTATAAAATACTGAATGTATAAACATTTGAATAAAAAGATAACTTGTTCTTTTTAAATATATGACTCTGCTGATATATATCAATAAAAATCATCATAAGGTATTAACCAGGAATGATAGTTCTATGAATTGGGACTTGGCAATAATGTTTTTCTAAATAATGCTGTACTTCTATTTCTAGCAGAATTGCTTTCAAGTTGTTCTGAACAACCCTCTCTATGAAAATGTCTAAAAAATATCTTTTAAAATGTATTTTGTGGGACAAGAAAGTGATATATTTACAGAAAAAAATAATCTTTAAGTGAAAATCTTTAAAAGTAATTACCAAAAGCAACTTTCTTTCTAACCAGACAGTAGCTAGCTTGTTAATGTAAAAGACCATTTTGGGGGTTTAGTAGCCAGATCTGTATTCATATTTTTTACCCTGGTAGGAACTAATACAGACACTTTTTTTCTAGTTCAGTCACTTAGTTCTTTGAGAATTCGTTCTGTAACTATCATTGGGAATTAGGACAAAAATTATTAAAGATTTTTTAAAAAGATCGTATTATTTTAGGAAAGGAGAGAGAGCTTAGGTATGTTCTAACTCAATAATCTTTATAAACGAGGAAATTCAAACCATGAATAACATGACTTTGTATTATCTAACTTGCAAGAAAAAGGGCGGATATAGGATGGAAGGATTTGAATTAATTTTTTTGATATGTATTTTAATAAAATTAATGAATATATTAAAATATAAGTGAAAGCTTTGTTAAATGACTATGAGTCTAGATAATGTACTACAAGGCTCTTTTATGACACCTCTTAAATATTGTGGTTGACTTCAGGGGTGCCTGGGTGGCTCAGTCGGTTAAATGACCAACTCTTGATTTTGGCTGAGGTCATGATCTAAGGGTCGTGAGATTGAGCCCTGAGTGGGGCTCCATGCTCAGTGGGGAATCTGCTTTTCTCCCTTTCCCTTTCCCTCTGCTCCTCGCCCCACTCATGGGCTCTCACGTTCTCTCTCTCTTTCTCTCTCTAAAAATAAATAAATCTTTAAAAAATATTGTGGTTGACTTTATCCGACAGCTTATAGTTCAAAGCTATAGTGATTATTTTTATGAAACATTATCAAACACCCAGTGAAAAGAAGACTACAATTTATTTATTTATTTTTAAAGATTTTATTTATTTATTTGACAGAGCAAGAGAGCGATCACAAGTAGGCAGACAGGCGGGCAGAGGGAGAGGGAGAAGCAGGCTTCCCGCGGAGCAGGGAGCCTGATGCGGGGCTCTATCCCAGGACCCTGGGATCATGACCTGAGCCGAAGGCAGACCCTTAACAACTGAGCCACCCAGGTGTCCCAAGAAGACTACAATTTAAACAAAAATTTAAGCAGGAGTATTTCTCTAGCAACTCTATGATCTTGAGTGTACAGAAACATAACCAAATGTAGATCTGAAATACCAAGTGTATTTTAAATTTAATTTTAATTATATTCAGTAATTTATATTTATGTGTGCTAATTTTGAGCTTTGAGGCATGATGAGATTTTTGTTATTCTAGAATAAAGCAAACTATACTCTTAATGATTAGAATGCAGTGTTAATCAGCCCCATTTTGCAATCTAGCTTTTATTAGAGCCACCAGGAACAGAAACTCATTTCTGTAAGAAGCATACCTGTGGTTTTGTTTTATTAGCTAGATCTTTTACTACTGACTTGTCCTGCCTGACAGTTGGCAGATTTGATGCCCATAGCTTCTAAATCAAACAAGTGTTACAGATGGATTTGCTAATCTAACTTTAATTTTTCCTTTTCTGTCTTTATTTTTACAATACTCCTCAGGAGATGAATATACTTTCCAGGAATACAAAAGCTTTAGCCTATAATGCAAAATGCAGAGTTGTTTTATTAAGAAGAATTTTACAGTTGAATCTGCCCTTTTTGTTTTTTCTGTCTACATTACCATCTTTCTCTGACCCATATCTTTCTCTCTAACAACAACAAAAAAATTCTTTGATATAGTTAGTCACATAATTTTATAGAAAAAATATGTTTATTTTTCATGTAGTAAAAAATTAAGTAGAAAAATGTGAAAATCAGAGTGGCAAAGTCATGCCTTAAATGAAGCACATTGGTAATGGTGAACCAAGTTTGTAGCCAAAGAATGCAATCTCCTAGGGGAAATACTTTATGACACATACCTCATAATGTATTTACTTTAGTAGATGCTTCTTGTTTACCTTGTTTATCTGTTACTTAGATGGTCTTACCTTAGGCCTTTTTATTTATTCTCACACATTTGATTGCTTATTAATAATAAGGGTAGGCTTGGATGTCTGCATAGGAATGCTGCTCATTCTATGGTAGGTGCTGTTTAGCTTAGTATTTGCAAAATTAGATGCTAAATATGATTTAAAGTGTTCTAATACTAAAGCTGTCATAAAAGTGCTTATTTTATGACAAATTGAGAATTAATAACAACAATTATACATTTAAAATTCTGTGGTTATGGAAGAATTTTTAAAAACTGGGTAAATATCTTTTAGAAACATGTACAGAGAAGTTAATTTGTGTGTAACTAAAACAAATCAAACTGAACTGTATTTGGTTTCTATTGTTAGTCAATATTTTATTTTGTACAATGAGTTCAATGAATAGTTTAAAAATCTACTTAAAAGCTGTAGTAAAGAAAAGAAAGGCATATACCCAGTTCCCATAGACATGCTCTGTGCTTTTTTGTTTACAATAGAAAGAGTTGAGTGAGTATGCATGCGTGTGTGTGCATGTGTGTGTGTGTGTGTGTGTGTTTGGAGTAGAGGGGAGAAAGAGAGGGAAGGAGAGACGGGAGAAAGAGAGGATTGAACAATAAATGAACACGTAAACTCATTATGAGAATATAATGATAAAAAAGATTTATCCTTAAAAAATTTTATCCTTATAAAAAGATGAAGATACAATCAATGACCCATAAGAATGTTGATTGGAAGTCTCTGAGAATAGTGATAGATCCTGAGGCATTTCAAATATATTTTATGAGGAAAACAAATTATAACTATATATGCTTCTATTTAACCATACATGTTTGTTACAAAGCAAATTTCATTTATTAGAGATTTGCTAGACAATTATCATTTTGTCAAAGTGCTTTTGGATGAAGAAAAATAATGCACTCATGCTCATTTACTCAATTGCTTTAGAGAAATAAAAGTCACATTGAAAATATAGTAGGTAGTATGGAATAAATCAACGTTCAGGATTAAGTTGATAGTAAATTCTTGTTTTCTTCTATTGGAAGTAAATATATTTATTAAAAATTACCATTTGCTCCAAATAAATTATATAGATACTCTATCTCAAAGGAGGGGAGCATAACTTTCCTCCCCTTAAGTGTGGGCTGTGAATAATGTCTTCCTTCCAAAAAGCACAGTATGGTAAGTGTGGAAAAAAAAATACTGTACAGTTGATATGATGTCATGAAAATGGTACTTTACCCCCATAATCTTCCCTGGAAAGCCATAACCCCAAGCTAATCATGAGAAAAATTTCAGAGAAATTCCAGTGAAGGAGAATTTTACAATATACCTGACCAGTAATCTTCAAAATTGGCGAGGTCATCAAAACGCGGAGTTCTACAATATTGTCACAGCTAAGAGAAACGGAATGAAACATGACAACTAAATGTAATGTGGTATCTGGGAACAGAAACAGGACATTAGGTAACAACTAAGGGAATCTGCATAAACTATATTATTTAGTTGATAATGTAACCATATTATCTCATTCATTGTAACAAATGTACTATACTATTTTTTTTTAAAGAATTTATTTATTTGAGACAGAGAGAATGAGATACAGAGAGCATGAGAGGGAGGAGGGTCAGAGGGAGAAGCAGACTCCCTGCCGAGCAGGGAGCCCCTTGCGGGACTCGATCCCGGGACTCCAGGATCATGACCTGAGCCGAAGGCAGTCGCTTAACCAACTGAGCCACCCAGGTGCCCGACAAATGTACTATACTATTATAAGATATTAGCAATAGGGTAAATTTTGTATGGGGGGATATAGGAACTCTGTACTGTCTGCTTATTTTTCTATAAGTTTAAAACTATTCTAAAAATAAGGTCTATTAATAAAAAGAAAATAATATTACTTTAAAATTATTGGGTTAGTGTTCACTTTCAGAGGAATTATGGGTAGAAGTAAAGTACTGATGAAAAAGGATGTAAGCACATTGCCATTATGGAATGCTTACATTATTGTAAGGACGTAAGATCATTGGTTTACATGAAGAGCTGTTTTAATGGCACAGGTCTGTTGGCAGTCCATCAGAAGATAAGCATTTGAATTAGTAAACTAATTGTAAGCGTAAAATATGAGTTTTCCCAGGTAATCTTTATGATTATATATAATAAGAAATTTAAGAGATTAAGAATATACATATTTACAATTCAGGAAAATATGCTGCTATTATAGCTTACTTCTTTTATTCCCAAGAGTTGGAAAACAGTGTTTGTGAACAGAGTTTGAAATAACACCTGGGATTTGGAAAATATTGTCAGAAAACTCTGTGTAAATTGTGTCAAACTGCTCTTGTGACTTGATGTTAGAGAAAGGAATTATGTCAGACTGTATTTTAAATGATATAAGCAGATAATGACTTACAGCTCAAAAAACTGTAGGGTGAAAATTATTCCTACAATAAAAATAACATCAATGTATCTATGTTCATACAGATGATGTGACTTGTCAAAATTTAAGCAACGTGATTATGCTTATGTTTGGCAAATGTGTGATTTGAATGGTTTGTGAATTCGTTTTCAATTTTTAATTCTTTAGTTGGAATGAAGGTAGTAGGAGTCAGAGAAAATAAACTTTATCATGTTAGAATTATTGCTTAATATTTCACATCATTTCAACAGACAGTATGTACTTAGCAAATATCTGTGCTTTCATATATAATTCTTAAAATGACCTAATAGGTAAGATAGGAGAATGAATCATTCATTAAATGAAAGCCAGACAACATTCTGTGAAAGCATAAAAAGGAATGATCAGTTCTAATATCCAGGGATGGGAAGGATTAGGGAAATCTCCAGTCTTCATGGACCAAGTCTTGAAAATCAAATGAGATATCCATGAGGCAAGAAGGTGGATGCAAGAGTTGTGCCAGAAGTCTTCCAAACAGTACTGATCCTCAACAAATTTTAGAAAAAATAAAAATACTGTTGGTAGTTATCATTTAATTATACTTTTTACCTGGTGTACTTCTAAAGAGGGTTTCAGTTTGTACTTTCGTATTTGTAAAAATTAATGAGATTGCAGTTACAGTGTGGACTCATTTTATACATTGAATGAATTTCTGATAAATTGTGAAAATGAGTATTTACATATTAAGTTATATCTAACATTTGAATTTCTATTTCCGATGTATTCTCACTAGGGGAAAAAATAATCCCAACCATACAAAAAGATGAAAAGTATAAGAAGGAGCTAAAAAATCACTTGTGACAATGTCAGAATTCATTTTCAAGGAGATTTCTGCCTTTGTGAGTGCAGTCTGTATGCGTTCAAACCTCCAGTACGAACTCTTGAGTGAAATTCATCAAAAAGGAAATCAATCCACATTATCTCAGTACTCTTAAAAGCATATGTAAATTAAAATACATCACATAGCTAATTCCAATTTTATTGACAGTTTTTACTGCTTCATAGGGATTTGAATATTTAAATATTTTAACAGCCTTACCGGTTAATGTTTCAGGAATGTCATTCTTCAGAAGTATAGCAAAATTCACCAGGTGTGAAAGCCATACAGCAAACTTTTGTTCAAGATTTTTTTTTTTACAATATGTATGTGGTTCCTATGTTTATGTATTCACACCCCATCTTTTCCCCCCCCAAAGGATTTAATTATCCCTATAATAAATGTGTGTGTAATTACTGACTACTGAATAGCAAGGTGATCTTTTGTACCTGACACATTGGTTTTAGAGAACTTTATTATGACAACATTTGCATTATTGCCTGAGCTAGTAAAGGATTTGAAGATATTTCACTACTTCTGTGATAATGAAAACAAGTTTCACCAATAGCGGAAATCTAAGTGAGCATTATAAAACATTAGAAATGGAAATAATATTTTTCATGGATTATTACATGCATAAATCTAAATTTATGTTAAGTAAAATTGTTCAAGGAAATGATGACCTTTTGTAGAAGAAAAGGGAGAAGAAAAATTTGAGAGCAGATTATAATTAGAAATAAAAAAATAGAACTCATGGAATTTGTTTTAATTTTAAGGAATTATGTTTATGGACTATGAATTTTATCTCTGTAATGCTAGCTTAAAGAAAGGATGATTTCCTAAATGCTTGTATTTTAATAGCTTAAATTTTGTAGGAGGGAATAATGGATAGAGGATAGGCATAAAAAAATGTGAAGTTGAAAGAAAGAATCCTTGGAGCTGATTTTTCTCAGGTTGAACACTGAATTTTTTAAAGATAAAACTAATGGCTTGTTTTTAATTTCACAGGAGTTTCAGCTTACAGAGATGAATGATTTGTTTCGTTTTAGATCTTTTTATAGCCCAAAGAAGTTATGATTTCCTAGAATGTGCACACCTTATTATCTGAATTCACTCAAATATCTAAGTCTACTCTCCAGTGAAGTAAATATACAAACATAGGAAAAAAATGGAATGCAATCATAAGAATCTGAGCGATGTCTAAATGAGTAGATATAACTAGCTGGAGAGCATAAGAAAGTCATGAGCCAAGCATTATTGCCAAAAAAAAAAAAAATTAAGATAGCAAGTCTCTACACTGCAACTTTCAAGTAAGTGTTATATAATTTGATGTTAGTGACTCATGTGATGAAGTTTTTGAAAACAAACAAACAACAACAAACTAAAAACCTTCCTTTCAGGAACCTTTCAAGTTAATTTACTTCTGCATTCACATAGATAAATCTGATAACAGGACCTTAAACTCAGTTGTGACAGAGTGCTGTCACTACAACATAAAAACAGATGTCTGGGGCGCCTGGGTGGCTCAGTCAGTTAAGCGGCTGCCTTCAGCTCAGGTCATGATCCCAGGGTCCTGGGATCGAGCCCCACATGGGGCTCCCTGCTCGGCAGAGAGCCTGCTTCTCCCTCTCCCTCTGTCTGCCGCTCTGCCTACTTGTGCTCTCTATCTCTGTTAAATAAATTAATAAAAATCTTTAAAAAAAATAAAAAATAAAAAATAAAACAAAAAAATAAAAACAGATGTCTACTAACAGCTCAGTTTGGGAAGAAAAGTAGTCTTTCACTTGAAATTTCAGCTGTTAGTGAAGTTAAAGTTACTGTACTGACTAACTCTGTAAAAGAATTAATATGGTTAGAAAGGATGTGTAAAACAAAGCCACAGGACTCATTTTAGAATGCATTTTATCCATATCTAGGAAAACTCCACAAGTGCCTGGCTTTTATAGGAATGGCTACACTGGAGAGTCTTAGTGTGGGGGGAAAGTCTCCTGTTACTGATAGCTCAAGAAATAATAAAGTAATAGAGGTTCCTGGGTGGCTCAGTCAGTTAAGCGTCCTGACTCTTGAATTTGGCTCAGGTTATGATCTCAGGGCTGTGAGATGGATCCCCCTGATGGTCTTCACACTGGGCATGGAGCCTGCTCAAGATTTTTCTCTCTGCTCCTCCCCTCTCCAAAAAAAAAAAAAAAAAGATAAAAAGTAATGAAATCCTATGTCAGTTTCCTACTCAGTGTCATGGTGTTTGAGGTTTTTATCTTTCCTTTTAAGATTTATTTATTTATTTGAGAGAGAGAGAGAGACTGTGTGCATGAACGGCGGGGGGCAGAGGGAGAGAGAGAGTCTCAAGCCGACCCCACGCTGAGCTTGGAGAGGGACTCACCACCTGGAGCTCATGACGTGAGCAGAAACCAAGAGTCAGATGCTTAACCACTGAACTACCCAGGTGCCCCTGTTTGAGGCTTTTAAATCCCCCACCAGGTTAGTGGTAATTAGATGATGATGGAAATTAAGAAATCCTTTTTTCTGTACCCAGAGAGTATGCTGGAAATAAAATGGTAGTGGTCTGTCACTTTTAATTAGTGGAGCGCTCATGTTTGCTCAGTCTTTACCCATCTTCCAGGTTAGTTTATGTAATACTGTTGGGTCAGTGGGTCAGTGGGTGCCCTGTCTCAGCCCTTATGATCTAATTGAAATAAAGAGCATTTGCTTGTACTTCAAAAAGCTTTCATAAATCCCTTCACCCCCACCCCACATCTGAATGTTGTGAATCCTTCCACCAGCTTCAGGCAGCTGGATGTACAAGGTTCCCCAGTTGACCCTCTGCAGCCCGTGAAGACTCCTGTAAACATTAATGCTGGAACCCCTGGCATCCTTGGTGATTCTGCTGTGTGCCAGTTCACCTTTCTCATTCTGAAACTCCCAGATATCCCTGGGAGTCTGGCAACTGTGGATATTACTAGAGAATTAATTTGTTCTGGCACATAATATGTCCTGAAAAATGGCATTTTAAAGAAATGAATGAGGGATGCCCGGGTGGCTCAGTCGGTTAAGTATCTGCTTTTGGCTCAGGTCATGATCCCAGTGTCCTGGGATCCAGCCCCACATAGGGCTTCTTGCTGAGCAAGAAGCCCTCTTTTGCTCCCCCTGCTTGTGCTCTTTCTCTCTGACAAATAAATAAATAAATAAAATCTTAAAAAATAAAGAAATGAATGAATACTATTTGAATTATTACACGATAGAGTAATTATCTAATGTTTGTGGGATTAAACTTTTAAAATAATGATATATTTATGGTAGGAATCTTATAATGAAATATAATAAGGCCTTAATCAGAGACTGTTACAAAGAAAATTTATATTTTTGGTTCTAATAAATGAGAGAAAGCCTTAGCTTTTATTCTGCACAGTGTCCCATAGAGTTTTCTGTCTAGGATTGATCACTCAGATTCTGAAATCAGCCCGCTCTTTTTGAAATCCACTTCTGACACAAATTCAGTGAATTTAACTAGTTAACTTAACCACAGTGTAATTTTCTGTTATCAGTAAAATGAGCATAATATATGTCTAAGTCATATTTCTAATGACTTAAATAATATTAATATTAAAATATTTAGCATTCAGTAAATATGAGTTATTGCTTCTTTTTCCTTGAATATTTCATTTGATTTTCAGGAAAGTAGTTTCCTTTATCTGTTTTTCTGTCTACCTTGAAGTCTTCTCTGCTGGGTACTTTTCATTTCCATATTATTTAAATATTTGGCACATCCTTAGGCTCAATTCCCAGACTTGTAAAAATTTCTGCTTATACCTGTACCTTTGATTATTTCATCCAATCACCTAGCTTTATACAATCCCCGAGTTTCTACCTCTAGCACATAAATCTGCCCATAAATATGTTCAGACACGTTAACTATCTACTTGAGATCTTCACTTGGATGTCTGTTAGGCTGCTGAAATATGTCCTAAACAAATCCCCTGATTATTTTACTCCTTAGCCCCCGGAAACTCTTATTCATCTCAGCAACTCCTAAGTCCATTCTTTCAGTTGCCAAAGGTTAATAACTTAGTTCCCTTTTCTCCGTGCTCTCTCTTTAAACATGTAATCCCTTAATAAATTCTATAGGCTCTGGCAATAGGAATGAAATTGTTCATCATTGGCTCATGTACCAAGGAGATGGCATGACCTTCTTTTTTTTTTTTAAGATTTATTTATTTATTTTAGAGAGAGTGCAGGGGGAGGGGCAGAAGGAGAGGGAGAGAAAGAGTCCTCAAGCAGACTCCTTGCTGTGTGCAGAGCCTAACACAGGGCTTGATATCGGGACCTGAGATCATGACCTGAGCTGAAACCAAGAGTTGAACACTTAACTGGTTGAGCCACCCAGGTGCCCCCATTATTACCTTCTTAGACAAAAGTTCTTAAAGTCAGTGGGCTCTCAAATATCCCCTAAAACCTTTCCTGGGGATCCATAATGTCAAAACTATGTTCATATTAATACCAAGACATTAAAAATTTTAACATTTGTTTATCTATGGAATGATAATAACAATAGTACCAAACCCTAGCATTGTGTCTCACATAGTATACACAATAAATGTTGTTGAATAGTTTATTAAAATATTACTGAATGTGTTAAGGCTAATGAAAGAAATTAATGGACTACACAGCAAGTTAGGTGTCCTGATATCCAGAACCAGGCTCTTCATCATAATGCTTATAGTCTCAAAGATAAAGCACAGTAATTTTCTGGGACATTTGCTTAATGCTGGACTTTTGACAGTTTTCTATAATTTATTTTATAAGGTCTTAATTTATACTCTTGCATAAAGATGCACTCTAATTTTACGGGAGAAGGCAGATAATGGAATTTGGGAATGAAAGAGTGTTCATAATTTTGATTCTTTACATATATGCTGGCAAATTGTATGTCAAAAGAATTAGGTAATATAGGTCAACAGCCATTTATGAGAATCTGTTTTACCATCTCTTCTTCAGGATTGTAACTATTTTCAGGATTTGGTATTTCTATAATTACAAAGGTTTATATTATTTGAATTTACAACTTTTCACTCACAACTATAGTTGAATCACTTCTTAGTTTCTATTTGTATCATGTTTTCTCTTTTGAGTTTTCTTTATCTTTTATATCTGTCAGGTTATTCTTACTAGAATCTTACTTGTTCTCTAGGGATGTCATATCACCCACGAGCTTTCCCATGCCTTTCTCCTCTTCATTTGTATTTTGCTCTTAGAAATTAAGCAAAAGTAAGTTTGACATTTGATTTTCATATGAAAATAGCATTATAGATGGTTAAACAAGACAATGGTAAAACAATTTACTACTAGCTTCTGGTAGTTAAAAAATTCTACCCTTCTCTATTTTTACTTGCAAGCTGGATTTGTAACCATTTCCTGTGTCTAGGTATACTTAGACCCTGGGAAATGCGGACACAATATTTACCAGGCTCATAGCCCCACTATAATATAAAATCAACAAGTCTTTAGAATGTGTTGTGACTCCATTATGAACCGTGGCAACTACTAAAACCCAACCAAATAAAAGAAGTTCAAAAAGATAATATTTGACTTCAGTTTTAATGGATAAGGAGGAGTTCATTGGGGTGAGAAGGAGAAGGAGAAAAGCACCACATTAAAGGCAAGAGAATAGTTTCAGAGAAGGAGCAGATACATGAAAGAGAAAAAGGTATTCAGGGTGCAGAAAGTCATCTGCTGTGATGTGTAAGGAGGATGGGAGGTGAGCTAATGGCACCTGATTTGAGGAAGTTTATATTTTAGCCTAGGGAGTTTAGGCTTTGTTTCTTGTGTACTTGGGGATTTGGTTAAGATTTTTCTGTACAGGGGAATACTACGATCAAAGTTGTGTTTTGAAGGAGTCCAGTCCACTAGGTTATCTTTTTCACTGAATCCTCCCAACTCTTGCCTCTCTCTTTTGTTCTTGTTTCCTTATTAGACACCCATGTGGTTAAAGTTGGCCTCTGTGTGATTGTGAATAGTGCTCTAGTAGTCTCATGTCTGGATCATGAGCTTTCTCATTTCTTCCTCTTCTTTGTTTTCATTTTGTTCTTTCACTATAAGCAAAAGTAATTTTTGACATTTGAATCTAAAATAAAACAGATTAAAAATGTCTGAACAAGCAAATAGTAGTGCAGCTTACTCAGCTTCACTAACTTCAGGTTTGTTATTGTAAAGAGGCAAGGAAAGTTGCAAGTTTATGTTTGTGAAGAACAGGAAGAAATCCAAATTTACTTAAAATTTTTGTCAGACAATTTTCTGCCAACTTTTGTAGGCCTCTGCTCATTTAATAATAAGTGGAGATTTAAAAATGTATATAATATTTAATATTAATATTGAGACATTCAATTCTAAATTATTTTACTTCTTAGAGAAATGAAAATATAAGATAAAGGGACCAGAAGCCGTGTTGCTCCCAGAAAAGCTTTATTTATGGAGGGATCTCATCTCTTAAAATTTATATCCTGTGACTGTTATTCATTGAGGAAGAAATTAATCAGATTAACACCCATATAGTGCTCTTCTGTTGATAAATTGTGTGGAATGTTTATCTCTTGAATAAAAGCATAATAGAAAAATAGGATTGCAGTATTCTTCTAATTTACCACTAGGCCAGTAAAAATTATTCCTTTGGCTTGTAATTATGTCTGAATCTTTGTGAAAGGGTGGGGAACATTGAGCGATGGCAAATTAACTGTTTTATTTGTATTGATTTATGTATATCATTGATATGGCGATTATTTAAGCTGTTAACTGTTTTTTGCCTAAACTGTGTAATATATGGCTGCCTTAGGTGATGCTCCTTAAAATTTTAGTTGACATTAAATATTTCTCCTGGACAGTGTAATGATAGAGACTCATTGTATATATAAAATGTTCCTTCCTGATAGCTTCTTTTAGAAAGTGTAGATTTTTATTTTTAATCTATACATGCTAAGATATTAAGCTGTGTAGGAGCTATAAGACTAGTCAAATACAAGGGTTATGTTAATTTTTGTTAATCTGTTTAGTTTTAAGTGCTTTGTTCAATTTAAATGGATTATAAGTTTATTTATAATTAAGTTTCCAACTTAAATCAGAATACAAAACCAAAAAAAAAAACCTTCAATATCCATGATCTTATAGATCAATAGAAAATCATATTTTTACTTACACTTAAGATATTCTTGACAGAGATCAAGACTAACTCAGATGAAACTCATAACAAAAAATTTATAGCAGTCCTTACAAACAAGATTATGTTTTTACTTATGTGTACTAGCACTATCAGTTATATAGAAGGAGATGCCATGCCTTTATTAGTGGCATTATTGATTGTAAATAAACAAAAATGTCCTTTTCTAAAACTTAATTTGGGTTTCCTTTTAAGAAAACTCTAACAGATAATATTCCAAATAAAATACAGATACTAATAAATTCATTGGTATGAATCTTCAGCAGAAAACTAAGTATGGATCAAGCTAGAAAATACAATTGCACTTAGCTTAGCAATGATGCAACTACTGTGAATGCAAGGTACATTTTTGAATACCAGTAATATTTCAAAACAAAACAAAGGAGCCGGAATATGAGCTTACAGCTAGAAGGAAATTAGAAATCATTTAAGTTTTAGTCTTCAGTGCATTCAATGAAGAAATTGAGACTTAGGGTCATATAAACAGAATCAGATCTATTTATAATAATCAAATTTTCTGACTGTAACCTAGTATGTTTATACCATAAAAATTTGATTCATCTGGCACTTATAAAACCATACATATTTATAAAATTATGTAACAGTATATATATATTATATATAATGATGCATACAGGCATACCTTATGTATATTTATATATTAGCAATATACATACTAGCAAATATAATATAGTAGCCTTTATAACTAAGGAAAATGGTACTTTATACAATGAAAAGACTCAAAATCAGAAACAGGAAGAGAAGTTCTCATTTTTATATTCTGTTAGATTTGGAAATATAATTTACATTCAGCATACATACACATATATATGTGAAGATGAATATATTTATATGTGTGTTTGTATTTAAGTATATATACACACAAATATATATCTCTTGAATGATAATCGTCATTCATCATGGACAGAGATAGTATGATGAGATAATACAGAGATGGGAAACAGAACATTTAAATTAAAATTTCTCTTTATCCTTACTAGCGGGCTGTCTTTGGAAAATTGGTTAATATCCCTGAATCCATTTTGCTTTCTTTTCTGTAAAATGGGGATAATGAAGCCAAATTTGTAGGGAGGGCTAGAGATAATGCATATAATGTGGTCAGCAGTATCATTTCATGTTGTTCAATTTGTACGGTTTACACACATCAGAACCTTGAGGCCAGTGAGCTCTTTGTTTATGTCTCAGTATAGTATTTCTAATACGCTAACATGATTTAAATCCAAAAAATATGATACTGCTGATCACTTGGGTACATAATTACCAGAAGTGGAATTATTATGTTAGCATACATGAAATGATCCTTGGGAATCAAATAACTAGTAGTGATTTAATGTCCATTAATCTTTATTCTACTTGGCTAATTGTGATCTGTATTTTTATCAACAAAAGATAAAAACATGGACTTTGCAATTGGAGAGACTTGGTTAAAGCCCTGAATTAGCCTCTTAGTAGCTATATGAACAGTCTATTTACATCTACACATTTGTGTAAGAAAAATATAATTATAATAAAATTTTACCAGGAACTTTATTGTGAGGATTAAAGGAAATTGCACATTTAAAAAGCTTATTACAATGTTTGATACAGAAAAATCAATAAATATTAGCTACTATATTATTATAGTCATTACCATTGTTACTACTTATGTAGTGGCACTTTTTATCTCTCTTCAGAAACCAGACTTAATCTTTGCACAATTTCAGAAGTGTAAAAGTTATGGTAACAGGATAGACAGCAGTGCTTTTGGAGAAAGATATATGACAGTGATCCATTGGTATTAAGATGGGGAGACAATATATGGAATCATTTATTTTAAGGGTCATCATATTTTGATTAGTTATGATCCTTTTAAAGTCTAAGCCACCCATTAATTTAAAGCTTTATTTTTGTTCTTATGCTGCCAAACATTAATTCTAGACACTGACATTGTTAAGGTAATTCACTGAAAAAATTGATTAGTACTATAATAGAGCAATAATGAAAGCAGTGATTGTAAGAAAAGAAAAGGAAGGGCTGATTCATGCACCTGGATAACATACTTGTGAAACTAATTTATTTTACTGGCTAAGTCATAAAGTGTAATGTAAAAAAATTATGAAGATAACTCAATAAATAGATGCACAAAGATTTATTGAAGGAAAGCATGAAATCTCATGATAGATTAACATTCTTGACATTAATGAAGTTTGATATTATCATTAAAAAAGACAGTTACAGATTCCACTATCCATTTATCTATTGTATATCTGTCTCCTCATCTACCATCTATCCATCTGTCTTTTATCATCTGTCTACTTTACTGTCAGAGAACATAGTGGTTGCCCTCTGGTCCTAAGTCATTATGAAAATTATATATTCTTATTTGACACAATATAGATAATGAAATAATTGATCAATATAAGCATATTTGAATATGAAAAAAATGATAATTTTAACATGATAATAGTATGTTAAAAATTTTAAGAAGACCTGATGATAAAACATGCAGTTCTGATTTCATTTCCATATTTTGATTATCATTATAATAGAACTTTAAAAAAGAATATACTCGAAAATACTTTCTTAAGTAATTAAAACATACTGTCATATTCTTTTATCTTATTTGCAAAAGGATATACTTCTACTATATCCCTCCCCTGATACTTATTGATTGGGGTTGAATGAGACATCTCTTGATTTTGAGTCTTAATCTGCTTCTTTCCAAGGCTCTTTCAGAATGTCCCCTTGGAGACTATTCTGTATCTCCTAATTCTGGATTAAGGCCCTTTACTAAATAAAGTGCAGGGAGAGCTATGGTGACTTCAGCTTCAGGATCTCCTTCTGAATACTGTCTAAAATAATGTCCATCCCTAAAGCCTTGAACTTATCCTTTCTTTGCTTGCTGTACTGGATTTGAGTGCAGTCTATTTGGATGAATGACTTTGAGGATAGTTTCCAAAAGATCTTGTTCCACAGTACAGGTTTTCTAAACCAACGTTCCTTCCTTCCTTCCTTCCTTCCTTCCTTCCTTCCTTCCTCCCTTCCTCTCCTTTTCTTTTTTTTCCTTCCTTCCTTCCTCCCTTCCTTTTCTTTTTTCCTTCCTTCCTTCCTTCTTCCTTCCTTCTCTCTCTTTTTTTTCTTTCTTTCATGCAATTTTGGATGTTTTATGTCATCTTCAATCTTTTCTATTTGTTATTCCCATTCTTCTTTATTTTCCTGAGATAATTATTAACCTATACACCAACTGATAGTGACCCAGGAGTCTTGGGTTATATGTTCATAGAACTATCTTAAATTTCTCTGTGAATATCTTTCTCTTCTGTCTAGGCTGTGAAAAGTCTTAAATTTTTACAGACATACCTCTGAGATATTGTGGGTTTGGTTACATACCACCACAATGAAGCAGAAATCGCAATAAAGCAAGTCAAAATAATTTTTTGGTTTCTCAGTGCATATAAAAGTTTACACTATACTGTAGTCTATTAAGTGTGTAATAGTATTATGTCCAAGAGAATGTCCATACCTTAATTTAAAAATATTTTATTGCTAAAAAATGCTAACCACCATCTGGTTAAAGAAAAAAAAAGTGGAAGGTCTTGCCTCAATGTTGCTGGCCGCCTGCTAATCAGGGTGGTGGTTGAGGTGACTGTGGCAATTCCTTAAAATAAGACAACAGTGAAGTTTGTCACACTGATTGACTCTTCCTGTCATGAATGATTTCTCTGCAGCATGTGATGCTGTTTGATAGTAGAACTTCACAAAACTTTCAAAATTGGTTTCTCAAACCCTGCTGCTACTTTTCAACCAGGTTTATGCAATATTCTAAATCCCTTGTTGTCATTTTAACAATCTTCACCAGCAGTACATTTCATCTCAAGAAACCACTTTTTTTTTTTCCCCTAATCCTTAAGAAGCAATTCCTTATCCATTCAAGTTTTATTATGAGGTTGCAGTAATTCAGTCACATCTTCAGGCTCCTCTTCTGATTGTAGTTCGTCTTGCTATTTCTACCATATCTGCCATTTCTTCCTCCACTGAATTCTTGAGCCCCTCAAAGTCATCCATGAGGGTTGAAATCACCTTCTTCTATACTCTTATCCATGTTGATGTTTTCACTTCATCCCATGAGTCATGAATGCTCTTAATAGCATTCATGGTGAATCCTTTCCAGAAGGTTTTCAGTTTCTTTGCCCAGTCAGTCATATTTGGAATGTTTTTTGTCCAGGTAGTCATATTTTGAAAGGAATATTTTTTTCTGAGCATTAGTTCTCAAGGGTGGACTTAAAAATATTCAGTAAGCCATGTTGTAAACATGTGCTGTCATGTTTGTTGTTCCATTTATAGAGTACAGGCAGAGTAGATTTAGCATAATTATTAAGGGCCCTAGGATTTTGAGAATGGTAAATGAGCATTGGTTTTACCTTAGGTCACCAGTTGCATTAGCCCCAAACCGAGAGTCCCCTGTCATTTGGAGCTTTGAAGCCAGACATTGACTTCTCTCTACCTACAAAGGTCCTAAATGGCATCTTCTTCCAGTAGAAGGTTGTTTCATGTACATTAAAATGTTTTTGTTTATGGCAGCCAGCTTCATTAATGATCTTAGCTAAACCTTCTGGATAACTTGCTGCAGCTTCTATGTCAACACTTGCTGGTTTGCCTTGCACTTTTCTATTATGGAGATAGCTTCTTCCCTTGAATCTCATGAACCAACCTCTGATAGCTTCCAACTTTTCTTCCACAGCTTCCTCACCTCTCTGTCTTTATAGAATTGAAGAGAATTAGGTCCTTCCTCTGGGTCAGGCCTTGGGTTAAGGGAATATTGTGTCTGGTTTCATCTTCCATCCAGACCGCTAAAGCTTTCTCTATAACCACAATAAAACTGTTTTGCTTTCTTATCATTCATCTGTTCACTAGAGTAGAACTTTTCCATTGCATTCACAACTTGGCTGACTATTTGGCACAAGATGCCTAGCTTTTAACCTATCTTGGCTTTCACCATGTCTTTCTTACTAAGCTTAATCATTTGTAGCTTTTGATTTAAAGTGAGAGACACACAACTTCCATTCACTTGAATATTTAGAGGCCAGTGTAGGGTTATTAGTTGACCTAATTTCAATATGGTTATGTCTCAAGGAGTAGGGAGCCCAAGGAGAGGAAGAGAGATGGGGAAACAGCCAGTCATTGGAACAGCCAGAGCACACACAACATTTATTGACTAAGTTCACTTTCTTATATGGGCATATTTTGTGGTACCCCAAAATGATTATAATAATAACATCAAAGATCACTGATCACAGATTATCATAACAAATATAGTAATATTGAAAAAGTTAAAAGTATTGTGAGAATTACCAAAATGTGACACACACAAGGTGAGCAAATGCTGTTGAAAAATGGTACCAGTAGACTTGCTTGACCCAGGGTTGCCGCAAACCTTCAATTTGTAAAAATCACTGTATCTGTGAAGCACAATAAAATGAGGTATGCCTGTACTCTTAGTTTATACTGAGACCAGAGCTTAGCATTTAAGTCCCTTAAAACAAGGGACTTGACCTATTCTCAAGGAGCTTTAACTTTAAGAGGCAATTTAGCTTGGAGGGTTTTCTTCTGGCTGGAGGAAAAGGGCAGTAAGTTAGGAAAAATAGCAACAAAAGATAATAATGGAACATAGGAAGAAGGAAGAATAGGATAAAGGCAGTCATGTTCAAGTTATGTTTTGAAGGATCTAAAAGAGTTTAAAAATTTTCACTTTAGCCAGGGAATCCTTTAAGCGGGTGATTTTGGAATCTGAGTTTCTTTTGGATACTTCCTCAATCCAGAAAAGCAAAACACAAACAAATAAAACCCCAGACAATTGAATATTTGGGATTTTGCTCTCTTTTGTTTTAAGGCCTCTTTTATATAAGCAATTTTATTTATATTGCAAATTTCCCAAATTCACCTATATTATTGCCTTAGCTCTGGCTGCACACTACCACAGATTGGGTAGTTTAAACAACAGAAATTTATTTTCTCCCTGTTCTGGAGGCTAGAATTCCAAGATCAAGTTGCTAGTATTGTCAGTTGTTAGTGAGAACTCTTGTCCTGACATGTTAGACAACTGTGTTCTTTGAGAGAGGAAGAAAGGAAGAAAGAGCAGGGAGAGAGTGGGGAGAAGGACAGGGAGAGGTAGTGAGAGAGAGAGAGAGACCTGGTGTCTCTTCTTATCAGGGCACTAATCACATCTATAGGGGCACTAATCCCACACTCATGACCTCATCTGAACTTAATTACCTCTCAAAGGTTCCATCTCCAAATGCAATCACATTGGGGGTTAGAGCTTCAATATATGAATTGCGGAGGGGGGCACAATTATTCAGTCCATAGCAATGACCTATGTCAAAATCTTTCCATTTAGAAAGATGGCACTCAAATTAGACTTATTTTGAGAATGCATTTAAGAGATCTATGAGGATATGGCAACAGTTGGTCTAGGTACTTTTTTGTACCTTGTATCTATATTCTCAAACATAGTAACTGGCTGTGTCTAACAGCAGAAATAAGAAATCTTTCATCTTTGATGGGTGAGTGTTTGGAGATTAGACCTATCTGGAACTAAGCGGTCATGGAGAAAAGAAGCCAAGCCAAGGAAAGTTCTCATATGTTTCTGATAAATGCCATAGCCAAGTCTGTCCTATTCAGCTATTGATTAAACAAGAAATTTTATTTGTTAGTTCTCTGAGCTGGCTCAAATGTCAGTCCTGTTGAACTTATGTCTGTCCTCTGCTTTATGTATTAACCTTTATATACTCACAAAAGAAAAAGATGAGAACAGTCAGGAAGACCAGCAATATTTTTAGTAACAAGACAGATTTCCACCAAGTATAAATTTTTAAATCTGATCAGATAATCAAAAGATCCCTAAAAGCCAGGATCAATCTCTGACAAAATTTAGTACTCCGGTCAGAGAGAGCATTCTTCATGCTTTAATAATGTCTAGCTGCCATTTGTTCTTTTTCAGCATGACAAAGAAAGGGGAAGATAAGTGAGGGTGAAGCTAAAGTGTAGCCATTTCAAACATTGACCCTGGGCTACCTCTATAAGAATTTTACAAAGCTGGCATTTTTTTTCTCATAGCTATTTTAGGTTTTTGTCAACTTATCAAAAAAGTCACATCTATCAAATTCCTTCAACATCTTTATCATCCATTATTTAATAAGGACACTAATTTTTGCTTCTGTTTGCTAATATTTGTACTCCCCATAGTAAATGACAAAGTAGCCCTTACTGCGATGTCATAGTCTATGATAGCAGATTGGGTCAGTATTATTATGGCATTTTCTGATACTGATGTATTCATGCTTTATTTTATGCTGTAAGCACAAATGTAGCTTTGATAATCTAAGAAAGAAATATATATAGGAATATAAATTTGAATATTAAAAACATATTTAAACATACTATTTGAAAAATACTCTATCAAAAGGATGAAAAATTATTCATGCATCTGTACAAATTATTTCTCACATCAAAAGATTTGACTATTAACCAGTCATACGTAAGAGCTTCTCAAAGAGTGATACTTTCTCTGGGCAGAGATGAGCAGCCTTCCAGAAATGGTGTCCCAATGAATATCTAAAGGAAAGTTTGTGATAGCAGTGGTTATCTCAAGATCTTGTGGGCTGGCAATCTTCGTTTCACCCTGGAATCTGCTTGTATCTTATTTAGATGTACATAATTTATGGACATTTCAGTGATGTAAAATGTAGGCCTGACTTCCATTCATCTAGGAAGGCTATTGGGGCTTGAGGCCAATGTTGTAACAAAGAAAGTGATGCTTCAGAACTAAGAGATTTGGTAGTAAACTAGGAAAAGTTAGATCCTTTCACGTAATTAATCCTTTAGGGAGAGACCCAGAGGAAATTAAGAGAAGTTTCATATTGCTGTTGTTGTTTCCTTCCTCTTCCCTATTAAAATGCCTGGTGCTCTTATGGGAATATTGGGCCATTACAGTAACTTGTCATATTTGGTTGAAAGCACAGAATGTTGCTATATATCCTGACTTATTTGATTATGTGTTTCTAGAGCCTTTTTGTTTTACTCATTGGACTAGCAGTATCCAGTTGATCCTTGAACAACACAGAGGTTACAGCCACTGAAATTGAAAATCTGAGTATAACTTTTAAATCCCCCAAAACTTAACTACTAATAGCATACACTTGACTGGAAGCCTTACCGATAACATAAACAGTCAATTAACACATATTTTGTATGTTATATGTGTTATACACTGTATTTTTACAAGAAAGTAAGACAGAGAAAATAAAATGTTATTATGAAAATCATAAGGAAAATACATTTCCAGTACTATACTGTATTTATTGGAAAAAATCTGCATATAAGTGGACTTGTACAGTTCAAACTTGTGTTATTCAAGGGTCAACTGTATATTATTCAAGATTTGTTCCCTGTGGAAATTTAACATTTGTTTATGAATTAAGAACCTTGGTCCTACGGGTGAAATACCAACAACTTCACTTGATATTCATGGCTTTGTGTAACTTGGACCCTATGCAATTTTTTACTTAGGCCCTTTTCACCAGCTCAGTAGGTTGTAGCTATGCTAATTTCTTCAAAGGCTGTCCTCATTTTGGCTTCTATATTTTTACTGAATTTGGACTGCCTACCTCCTTTTCATCTAACTAAATCATACTCAAATTAGATGATAATGTCACTTTCTCTGTTAAGTAGAAATTTAGATATAGAATAAACAGATTCCTATAATTAAATACTTCATATGAAGAAGAATAGAAGAAAGCAAAGGAAATACATTTTTTTTCCCCTTGGCAATTCAGAATCTGTCCTAATGATAGCGATCGGTGAGCAGCCTAAAACCATTAACTGCAATATATTGGAGTTCTTTGTGTTATTTAAATCATCCATTGAAATTATATACCTTACACATTTGTGATTTGTAATTCATATGTAAAATTCTGAAGAGTGGGTTTTTTTAAGGAGGTAATTGAATAATGTATTTAACTTCTTAAAAGTGAGGATGAACATTATGTAGATTATATTGCTCCTCATACTTTTGCAAAGTGAAGCCCATTAAATAACCGTCAGTACTACAGAACTAAAGACTAATCAAATATGTCTCATAACCTGGGAGAGAGTCTTCATATATCTAATGTAATTTTTCAACAAAAGTTAATAATTCATATGATACTTGTTCTTTTATTCTGGTCAGCCAAAAAGGTATTGCAAAAGAGCAGAGAAAAGGGAGGAGGAAAGGGGAAGGGGAGAGGAGGAGGAGGGCCCGGAGAAGGAGGAAGAAGGGTGTGAGTGAGGAGAGAGGGAGATTTATTTGTTATATGATAACATTGACTATATTATGCTTGAAGTAAAAAGAGATATATAAGGAAAAGATAGAAAGATATAGCTATTAGACAAAGAGCCTGTTTATTCAATAACTAGTTGATATTATGTGTGTAATAGTTGATGATATTTAACCTAGTTCAAAAATCAAGGACCAAAAGATGTGAAAGAGAATTTAATGAGATATTTCTGGAAAAGGAATGGAAGGGAAAGGCAAAGTGAAGGTGAAGGGAAGGGAAAAAAAGACAAGAAAAGAAAAAGAAGTTACTGAGAATATTTCCTCTTACTAGAACCTAAGTAGTCCAACCACTACATTTCTGACAGTGTTGAAATCAAATAGCAATAATCCCCTGAAGGGACAGGGATTTTATCTGTTTTGTTCTCTATTACATCTTCAGAGCCTAGAATATGGCTGGATCAAGTATGGACATAAGAAGTTTTTTTTTAAATAAATTGTATTGTTGATTTAGGTAAATTGCATGGGATAAATATATAAAGTGACTAGTTATTCAATAACTATTTTACTTTGTATTAGATTATAATTCCATGCAGATTAAAAACTAAAACTTGCATCATTGCCTTGATTCATATTGTATTGTATGTAATAATCATTAGTATTAAAAACAAGCAAACACGTAACTGACAAAGTTCCTAAGGCAAAGCATCTTTGATTGGGCTGATAAAGAAGAAATGTGAGGTTATCATAAAAGCTGACACACATGTAAATTAGGTTTTTTTTTTTTTTTTGGTCTAATAAATGGCAACAGATATAGGAAAATTATACTCAACATAGTTTTATTTATATATAATTAATGGAATATTTCCTGTGCCACAAGTTTTAAAATATTTCTTTTAAAAGATGATAATATTAATTTATTAGTGGTATTATTCTTGCTTCATTGACAAATCTAAGTAGGATATATTACTCTAAACCCCCCCCCAAAAAAAAATCTTAAAGGGAGGAGAAAGAATGTGCTTGATACAGTAGAATATAAAGAATTTGCAAAGCATTTTTTTTCTCTAGGTGAATTGAATACATATGTATATATGTATGTGTGTATATATATATATGTATATATATGTGTGTGTGTATACACTTTGCTGTTTATATTATTTTTTATTTCCATAGTACTGAACTGTAGACAATTGCTGAATAAGAATTTTGAATATCAGTCCCTTGGAATTGTCATTCATAAATGACCCACACATATAATATGTAGGCAAATCTTTGTGGCACTTATGTCAAGAATTTTTTTTTCTTGTATCACTTAGGTAACAATTTTAATGAAAACCTGTCCAAGAGGCATCAAAAAAGAATCTAGAAAGAATGACAGTAAAATGCATTTTGGTTTAACTACCTGTCCCCTGAGGACATTGTCTATTGCCTATATGGAATGCTTTGCAAATTCTTTATATTCTACTGTATCAAGCACATTCTTTCTTTTCCCTTTAAGATTTTTTTTCCTGGGTTTTAGAGTCTAGGATATCAGATTACATAAATTTTAGGTTAGGCTTTATTTAAATGATACAGGCCTTGGGCACATTTTCTTAGAAGGAATAACAACTACGATTTCATTGTATTCTTGGAAAATTCATAAAGTGTTGTTTTGAATGGTAGAGGAGATACTTTTTTTTTTTTTTAAAGATTTTATTTATTTATTTGACAGAGAGAGACAGCGAGAGAGGGAACACAAGCAGGGGGAGTGGGAGAGGGAGAAGCAGGTTTCCCGGCGAGCAGGGAGCCCGATGCGGGGCTTGATCCCAGGACCCCGGGATCACGACCCAAGCCGAAGGCAGACGCTTAACGACTGAGCCACCCAGGCGCCCCGAGGAGATACTTCTTTGTCTGTACTTGCTATAGCAAACTTGCTCCAAGGATAGCTCCAGGGCTCTTTTCTATGTTTGAAATGAGATCCCTAAGTGGGAAAGTCAGCACATTTACCAGACTGTTTTTTTTCTCTAGGTGAATTGAATACATATGTATATATGTATGTATGTGTGTATATATGTATGTATATATATGTGTGTGTGTGTATACACTTTGCTGTTTGTATTATTTTTTATTTCCATAGTATTGAGCTGTAGACAATTGCTGAATAAGAATTTTAAATATCAGTCCCTTGCAATTGTCATTCATAAATGACCCACACACATAACATGTAGGCAAAACTTTGTGGCACTTATGTCAAGAATTTTTTTTTCTTATATCACTTAGGTAACAATTTTAATGAAAACCTGTCCAAGAGGCATTAAAATCTATTTTTGCCATTAATTATAAATGCTATTTATGAACGTTTTGTCTGTCTATTGCAGTGTAACAAATTTTCCTGAAACATAGTGGCTTAGAATGGCAAAAGTCATTCATCTTGCAACATTTTTTGTGGGTCAGAAGTTGAGTCAGGGTGTAGCAAGAGAGTTTTCCTTTGCTCTATGATGTTTAAGGCCTTTGCTAGAATACAAAATCCTTTCACTCACATCAAGTGGTTGTTAATGGCTGGCGACTAAGGGACTTGATGGGCTTGTCAGCCTGGGTATCTCTGTAGACTTGGCTTCCTCCCAACATGGTGGCTGGATTCCAGCAGCAAGTGTCCCGAGAGAGCCAGACAGAAGGCATAGTGCCTTCTAGGACCTAGCCTTGAAAATTACACAGCATCACTTCCACCACATTCTTTTAGGCAAGGCAGTCACAAAAACCATACAGTTTCAGAGGAAGGGAATTAAGATCTCACCACTAAGGAGAATATAAAAAACAAACAGGATGGAATATATATTGGTGTGACCATCTTTGGAAAATACAGTCTGTCACGATGGGTATTAGCAGTCCTGCAGAATTTAACATGGAAAGTTTAATGAACAAAATATGTACCTTCTACTTGAATTGCTCAGAAGCAGTGGGCCACAGTGATGATGTCATTCTAATATTATGTCTGAAATATATGGCAATGATGATAGACTTTACGGATCTATAGTGCTACTCTTGTTCCTGTATATAGCCTTCTATGGAAGCCTAGACAACATGTACCTAGGGTCCTATATGCTAAATGGTGGCTGTGCACATGAAGAAATGCTGATCACTTTTTATTACTAATTTAGCAGAAAGCAGTAATAGTTGTTTATGACTCTATTCCTCCTGATGTTTTCTCTATATTATTTGTGTCTGTGTGTAAAATGTATATACTTACGTAGTGTATGTATTATATGTGATGTATATATATAATATAGAATATATACACATATATGTATTATATTATACATTCTAGACCACATTTGAAAGAAGGCAACCAGAATGACAAGGTATAATAAACTTCCCATAATTAGAATTATTGAAGCATGAGCTGAATAGCCTAAGTGGACATCTGTCAGAGATTCTCAAATGGAAGAGGATAGTAGTAGCAATATAGACTCAGTCATTAGGTTGGAGTTTGGACTGAAACTCTAGGATCCTTTTATTTAATTATTTATATTTTTATTTAATTATTAATATTCATGAAAGTAATTCTTTAGCCCTTTTCCTAAACTAGCCATTGTATTACTTTGCTCAGGCTGCCATAACAAAGTGCCACAAACTTTATTTTTTCATAATATGGAAGCTAGAAGTTTAAGTTCAAGGTGGCTGCAGGGTTGATTTCTTCTGAGTTATCTCTCAGTGTATATACAGAGAGATGTCTTCTCTCTGTGTCTACACAAGATCTTACCTCGGTTTGTGTTTGTGTCCTAATATTTTCTTCTTATAAGGACACCAGGCATATTGGATTAGAGCCCACCATGATGACCTCATTTTAACTTAGTTACGTCTTTAAAGACCCAATCTCCAAACACAGTCACATTTTAAGGTAGTAGGGTTAGGATTTCAATATATGAATTTGGGAGAGAGGCACACATCAGCCTATAACAGCCATAAGATAATATTTTTCTATTTATTAAAATAAATTAACGCTTTGTCCATAAGTTTCTTATTCTACAGTCAGGAGGGATTTATAAATGCTTGTTTCCCGCTCAACATTCAAGATAACCATTGGCTGTTTCAGCTTGCATTTGATGTACCAAGGATATATTTTTTTAAATTTTATTTTATTATGTTATGTTAATCACCATACATTACATTATTAGTTTTTGATGTAGTGTTCCATGATTCATTGTTTGCGTATAACACCCAGTGCTCCATCCAAGGATACATTTTTGCCTGCTGCAAACATTCCAGTGTTTGCATTACAGTAATAAAATAGGCAGCCTTACAAACTGAATTCACGTTGTTTTATTTTTCCCTATCATGGGTCAGGTTTCAATTTTATTCTAGAAAATATTTGTGCAGTATAAAGATTTGTGAAAAGAAGTATTCAAAAACTAAGGCAAGAAATGAGATTAAATTGGCTAAAATCATACAAATTCAAGGAATAGAATTTTATAATAAACTTGATAACTGTCCAAACATGTCTCACAAGAGAGGTTACTATTGGTACACAAAAGTACCAGAATTTGGATGATGTGAGATAAGCCTGACTGAATTTAGTGTTGTGAGATAAGCCTGACTGCATTTAGTGTTGTTCTTTACATTTTATAGTTTTGTCCAACATTTCCAGGATTATAGTTATTGTCATGTTTATTTCATGTACATTAAAAAATATATTGTCATGTATTTTTTCCTCTAATTAGTTTTTACTTAAGGGCATTAACTATTTCTATGCAATTCCTTCACATCTTTAAAAACAAGATACCCGAGATGATACTATCCTTGCATAATATGGTTGCACAGCTTTTTTTTAATTTAAATTATTATTTAGGGGCGCCTGGGTGGCTCAGTCAGTTAAGCTTCTTTTTTTAAAAATTATTATATTATGTTAATCACCATACATTACATCATTAGTTTTTGATGCAGTGTTCCATGATTCATTGTTTGCGTATAACACCCAGTGCTCCATGGAGAACGTGCCCTCTTTAATACCCATCACCAGGCTAACCCATCCCCCCACCGCCCTCCCCTCTAGAACCCTGTTTGTTTCTCAGAGTCCATAGTCTCTCATGGTTCATCTCCCCCTCTGATTTACCCCCCTTCATTCTTCCCCTCCTGCTATCTTTTTTTTTTTAACATATAATGTATTATTTATTTCAGAGGTACAGGTCTGTGATTCATCAGTCTTACACAATTCACAGTACTCACCATAGCACATGCTTCGGTTAAGCTTCTGACTCTTGGTTTCGGTCCGGTCATGGTCCTGGGGTTGTGGGATAGAGTGCCACGTCAATCTCTGTGCTCTCTGCAGAGTCTGCTTCAGATTCTCTCTCCCTCTCACCCATGCTCTCTTTCTCTCTTAAATAAATAAATAAAATCTTTATAAAAAATTATTACTTTTTAGCTTCTAATTAATTTGAAGGTCTTGGCTTCGTGCTTTTGCCACTTATTTCTCATTCATACATACTTTTACTCTATTTGCTGTTATTGTAATGTACTGAGAATTGTGTTTCATTTTAATAAAGGAAGCAAGTAAATATAGACTGTATGTGTTTGAAATAGAAGTGTTCACATTTGCGAATGCTCTGCACTCTTACTTTGTTCCCTCCTTTCCCGACCCTGCCACTTCATTTATCTCAGCAGCATCGCCCATGATCTTGCAGGATCTTGTGCCAGGCTAGGTGCAGAAAACAAAAAGCTGATCATGTTGCTTCTTGGTTAAATGATTGATAGTAGATCCTCATGGACTTCAAAATTAAATACAAATATTTTAGCGTTGCTTAGAAGGTACTTAAGGTGTTGATAAAACCTGTATCTCCTTTCTTCAACTCCTTGCATCTCCTTTAGGCCCAGCCACACTGAATTATCTGAATTTCTCAAGATATATGACATTTTCTTATATCACATTGCCTTTTAGCTCACTCTTTCCTATGCTTGGCTAGCGTCTTTTCTTTTCCTCAGTGCCTCCGTTCATTTTTCTTCAGTCTCTAATTCATTAGACAAAGATTTATGGAGTTCCTCCTTTGTGTCTGACATTGTGCTAAGAAACAGGGAGTGAACAAGAGAGCCGTGGTCCTGCTCTTCAGTCGTGTTGATTACTTTTCCTGGCCGGCTTCTTTGATAGTACTTTTTATATGGTATTATTTCTTTACTGCACTAAGTTACATTCATGCAAATACTTTGTCTTTTATTTTCATCAGTCCAGTACCTATCACACTACCTGGACATGGTATAGTTCCGTGAATGCTACTAATGGAGTCAGAATGTGTGCCTGCTTTTGCTCAACGTTTGTTTATTTGTAGTTAGGATGCAATGATTTGTATTTTATCTGCTTATTTTCAGTTCTTTCAATTCTGGACTAATATTATTTCATCAGAAGAGCTTTTTTATAAGCACTGAATTAAGGATGTTAATTCAGAAGTATTTAGAGATTCGCTAAAACTAGTATGTAATACCTAAATACACACACACACACACACACAAGTATATATTAGTTTTGTTTTTTATTTAAATTCCAGTTAGCTAACATACCGTGTATATTAGTTTCAGGAGTAGAATTTAGTGATTCATCACTTACTTAAAGCATCCAGTGCTCATCACAAGTGTGCACCTTAATACCCATCACCCATTTAGCCCATCCCCCTGCCCTCCTCCCCTCCAGCAACTCTCAGATTGTTCTCTATAGTTAAGAGTCTATTTTATGGTTTGTCTCTCTCTTCCCTCCCCCTTATGTTCATTTGTTTTGTTTCTTCAGTTCCTCATATGAGTGAAATCATATGGTTCTTTCTCTGAATGATTTATTTCACTTAGCATAATACACTCTAGCTCCATCCATGTGGTTACAAATGGCAAGATTCCATTCTTTCTTATGGTTGATATGGATTTTTTATGGTGTATATATATATATATACATATATGTATACATGCATACATATATACATATATGTATATATATATATATATATATATATATATATATATATACACACACATACTACATCTTCTTTATCCATTCATCAGTTGATGGACTTCTGGGCTCTTTCCATAGTTTGGCTATTGTGGACATTGCTGCTCCAATAAATATTGGAGTGCCTGTGTCCCTTCGAATCAGTATTTTTCTATCCTTTGGGTAAATACCTAGTAGTGAAGTTGCTGGATCAAAGGGTAGTTCTATTTTTAGCTCTTTGAGGAACCTCTATACTGTTCTTCAGAGTGGCTGCACCGGTTTGCATTCCCACCCACAGTGTAAGTGTTCCCCTTTCTCCACATCCTTACCAAGAGACTGGTATATTTATCAACTGGAGAAACAGAACTTTATGTGATTTTGGGGACTGACTACGTAAGGAAGGGCAGGCTGGAACTTCAACATGGGAAGAATTTTGTCTTCATTAAGAAGCCTCAGCTACTTTTAAGGCTTTTCAACTGATTCAATCAGGCCCACCCAGATTGTCTATGACAGTTCCCTTACTTAAAGTCAACTGTAATAGGCTGTAATCATATCTACAAAATATATTCACAGCATATTTAGATTAGTGTTTTATTGAATAGCTGGAATCTGATGAATCAAAAAATATAAAAACTACTTATAAATAATATTTTTTAAATAAAATTTAATTTTTTTAAAAGATTTTATTTATTTGTCAGAGAGAGAGGGGGGGCACAAGCAGGGGGATCGGCAGGCAGAGGGAGAAGCAGCCTCCCCGCTGAGCAAGGAGCCTGATGTGGGACTCAATTCCAGGACCGTGGGATCGTGACCTGAGCCTGAGATTAAATTCATTTAATCCTTATAACAACCCAAGAAGATATTGTTATTATTCATATTTTACTGATGAGAAAAACTACAAAGAAAGGTAAATTTGGTCTGAGAATCTATTCCATTAGAAGATATATATTTCACAAAACATGTATTTTTGTCATTTTTATTCACTGATATATCTCAAGTACCTAGAACAGTACTGTGCAAGAAGGATCAACAGCAATTGATTACATATAAATTTGAAAAAATAATATTTTTCTAAATTATATATCTTCCTTTGCCACAGATAAGTGTATGTATGTATGGGTTTCATCCTGACACTTGACACTCATTCTGTGGAGCATTAGGAAAATAGTTGTTGTAAATCATTTTGAAGTACAGAGCTTGGAACTCAAAACATTTGTATAATGAGTCAAAGCTGTGCTGTGTTCTGAGGCAAATTGCCTAATGATTACACAGTTTTCCTAGGATAAGTAATTTAGATATAAGAATATTATTGACTAGAAATACAATTGAAAAGATAAACTCTTAAACTTACTCTTCAGAACACTTGATACGTTATATTTAAGTAAGGATCAACGTGAAGTATCGTCAGTAGCATGGTGGGTACAGGCAAATTAAGTTCTGGTTTTGCTGGGAAGCTGCCTGACCTTGAACACTGTACAATGGGAATAATAATGGTACTTACCCCATAGAATTTTTCTGAGAGGTAAGGATGATACTATAATACTAAATGCATAGTACATAGAATTATGCCTATTACATAATGATATTCAAGTGTTTGTTAAGTAAATGTTACCGTTTTATGGGGTTAAGCTTTACCAGTGGATTGTTCTGTGGTAAATACATGGACCCTGGATGGTTGGACAGGAAAGGGGAAGGTGAACACTTTTTCAAGTTAAAAACAGATTCTTTTCTTTTACACCAACAATTTGTTAATTGATAGTAAACTGTTCTGGTGAATTGGAGTGATGAATTCAAATGTAGTTATATATGATGCCTATAAGTTAATTATGCTGTAGGCATATTCAGGAATTTTTATGTTCTAATTTTGCATGAAAGAGAAAAATTTCTCTCCTAACAAATCTTTGGCATTTTTGTGACCATTTTAAAAATATGTTGCTTTTCTAGCACTCTAATATTGATTTTATAAATTAAAAGACCAAACAAAGATAGAAGTTCAGTAACTAAATGAAATAATTTTGATAGATCAAATGGGAAAAAAAAAAGTAACACAATTTCGATATTTAAGTCTTCCATCTCAGTTTATTATGAGGCCGAAAGAAACATTTTATAGAATACAGTTAAAAATGGAGAATCATTTCATATAATAGCATATTTTCTGTGGTGTAATAAAAGGTTACATGACAAAGTCAGACTACTCAATTTTAAACCTAGAAATGATTTCCACTCTGTCCCAAGATTTGCAGATTTCTGATGCAGGGGTCCCAGTACTGTGGATCACTTTGGGTGTTCATATACTTTTAACTATCCAGGAATGAATGAGAGTAGTGCTTATAACCAAATCTTAGCATAAGTAATTCTTGTGACTTCCAAACACTTTCTCTCATTTTAAAACTCTGATTTGTATAACTCATAATCAAATGTCAATTTATTATGTCCGAGTCATTGTTTTTGTATTACCTGGTGGTTGTTAACAACTGACTTCTTCGTGCAGTTACAGCATTTTTCCATGAGACCCTCTCAGAATGCCCTGGTTAGTGACCCTAATCTTAACCAAAAGACTCCATCTGTCTAGAAAGAAATTGGACTTTAATTTTTTAGTCAGCCTGACTCTGACAATTCCAGGCAACAGAAGCCTATGCTGGAATTTTCTGTGATTCATGCAATACAATTAAACAGATTCTTTTCACAGAAGAACAAATTTAGCATATACATTTATAGGTTGGTGCCTCAAATTATTATCTGCCTCTATGGTTGGAACTAAGAGTGGATAATGTATTGATTTTTCAACTCATGGATGCTGGAAACTTACTTGAAGATGCGATGCCTTGACATATCTCATGTTTTTATTTTTTTAAAGATTTTATTTATTTATTTGAGAGAGAGAGAGAGGGCATGAGAGGGGGGAGGGTCAGAGGGAGAAGCAGACTCCCTGCTGAGCAGGGAGCCCAACACGGCGCTCTATTCCAGGACCCCAGGATCATGACCTGAGCCAAAGGCTTAACCTTAACGCCTAACCAACTGAGCCACCCAGGCGCCCTAGCTCATGTTTTTTAAGTTGTATTATAAAATAATTATCTGCTGTTTCATAAATTTAACTTTTTTTTTCGATTTAGAAGTGAGTAATATTTTCCATTGATTAAAACTGTCTTTATAAGTACAATTACATAATGTGAGTAATCAAAAATTGGGAGTTTGTTTCATTCTCTGCTTTCTCATAAAGCCACAGTTTTTCCCATCATGAGAGTTCAGCCTGAGTAGTGAACCATTTGCTTTTGATGTACTTGGAAAGTATAGAAATCATTTTTACCTCAAACCAGGATTCCTACAATTTTATAGTATCTAAACTTGCCACAGTGGTTCAATCACTCAGATTAAAAATTAAAGCCTCTGATAGTATGAAATGCATTAATTTGAAGGGAATCCATGAAATGAAAATCATCTGTTTAACAATTTGAGAACAATTTACTGGATCACTTACAATACCTTCTGAAAAAGTGATTTTTGTTTTTCCTCTGGGGAAAGAGGAGGCATTCAGAAAATGAAATTAAATTTAATCTGATTAAATCATAAATATTGTTTGCCTGAAGGAATTTCAAAAAATCCCATTGTTTTGAAGCCAATATCAGTATCCCACACATCTGTTTATCTACTCTGTTTTCATGACTACATTTTAATGTATGTTTTATTTTTTCTGTTTTTAAAAGTTAAGAAAAGTATCACTATAGGAAATCTGGGAAATACTAAAAAAAAACCATAAAGAAGAAAGTAGAATCACCTGTTGTCAAATAACCCAAACTGAATTCCTATAGTAATTTTTATACATTCACCTTTAGTATGGTGTAGTATATAAGCAATCTGTGTCAACTATGAGAAAAAGTTGCATTTTTATTTCACAAAGTTCAAGATAATTAGCAAACCATATTAAATGACTTTAATTATTTTTAAAAATTTGTCTACTTAAACTTACAAATGTGAACAAATACGAACACTGCTGTCCCATAAAAAGTATGTATTGTGTTCTTGTATTTCTAAAATGTTTGAAGATGTATTCATTGCCTTATTAATGAAGTAGTATGGTAAAGACTCGTGTTGGCTAACTAATGATTTTCACTTTATTTCCATTAATTTATAGTGTAATTTCCTTTCAAACCCTAGCAATAATGTAACATTTGTGTCAGAAATACCTGAAGTTTTTGTGACCTAAATAGGAATTTGTAAGGTATTTTATCAGGGATATTAAGTGAATGTCATTTTAAAATATAGATTTCCCCATTTCCCCTGACATCCATATTCTTTTGTAAAATGTTTTAGGGCAACAAAACAGTTATGATTTTTCCTTAAAAAGAGAAATGTTTAAACACCACTAACTTTGGAGGTTTTTTTTAAACTCAAAATTCCCTTTAATCTGTATCATCAGGTTTATTTTAATGGCAAATATAATGTTTTCTCCTTTAGTTAGTTATATTCATATCATTCTTCAAAATTAATTTATGCATTCATGGCATGGTAAAATATGAAAATAATATCCAACAACTTATATACTGGCTAAATTATTATACAGAGTAGTTAACATCATGATCATGACCATTGTGGTATGTTTCTGATTTCTGTTTTAGTATATATACTAAATATTTAGTATATGTCAGAAAAATACATAATTTTGAAGAATATTTTTTGCTTTGTCAGAATATAATGATCACATAAATATCCATTATCTATCGATTTTCAGAACTTGTTTCTCTTCTCAGAGACTTTATTGCTAAGGTTTCCTTTATTTTTTTTCCTTTCTACCTCAGAATGAAGGATAGTCATGGCATATTTATTGTTTTGAAAAATCTGTACTTCCCTTTTATTATTCCATTCACTTTTTTTCAGACCTTCGCAGATTTTTTTTAAAAATGTATTGAAAAATAATTGACATACAATATTATATTAGTTTCAGGCATGTAACATAATGTAACATAATGATTCAGCAATTCTATACAGTATTCAGTGCTCACCACACATTATCCATACAACATCCTTCACCATATAACTTTATCACAATATTATTAACCATATTCCCTCTGATATACTTTTCATCTCCACGACTTATTTATCTTTTTTTTTAAAGATTTTATTTATTTATTTGAGACAGAGAGAATGAGAGACAGAGAGCATGAGAGGGAGGAGGGTCAGAGGGAGAAGCAGACTCCCCGCCGAGCAGGGAGCCCGATGTGGGACTCGATCCCGGGACTCCAGGATCATGACCTGAGCCGAAGGCAGCCGCCTAACCAACTGAGCCACCCAGGCGCCCCACGACTTATTTATCTTATAACTGGAAGTTTGTACCTCTTAATCCTCTTTATCTATTTTGCGCCATCCTCCACCCACCTCCCCTCTGGCAACCATCAGTTTGTCCTCTGTATTTATGAATCTGTTTTGCTTTTTGTTTGTTCTTTTGTTTTTGTTTGTTTGGTTATATGTTTTGTTTTTTAGATTCCAGATATAAGTGAAATCATATGGTATTTATCTTTCTCTATCTGACTTATACTACCTCTAGGTCCATCTATGTTGTCCCACATGCAAAATTCTCATTTTTTTATGACTGAGTAATATGCCAGTATACCTGTGTGTGTGTGTGTATGTGTGTGTATTTCACATCTTTTTTTATCCATGTATCTAGAGTTGATTCCATATCTTGGCTCTCATAAATAATGCTGCAGGGGCAGTTGGGTGGCTCATTCAGTTAAGCGTCTGGCTCTTGATTTTGGCTCAGGTCATGATCTCAGGATCATGAGATCCAGTCCCAAATCCGGGCTCCCTGCTCAGCTGGGAGTCTGCCTGGGATTCTTTCTCTCCCTCTTTCCCTGTCCATCCCCCCATTTGTGTGCTCTGTCTCTAAAATAAATAAATAAATCTTTAAAAAAATAAATAATGCTGCAATAGGTGTGTGTATATCTTTTTGAATTATTGCTTTTGCTTTCTTTGGATAAATACCCAGTAGTAGAATTATTGGATCATATAGTATTTCAATTTTGACTTTTTTTTCAGGAATCTCCATACTCTTTTCCACAGTGGTTGCACCAATTTGTTTCCACCAATGGTGCAGGAGGGTTCCCTTTTCTCCACATTCTCACCAACAGTTGTTATTTCTTGTCTTTTTGATAGTAGCCATTCTGACTGGTGTGAGGTGATATCCCTGATGATTAGTGATGTTGAACATCTCTTCATGTGTCTGTTGGCCATCTGGTATGTCTTTAGAAAAGTGTCTGTTTACATCTTCTGCCCATTTTTTAATTGTTTTTTTTTTTTTTTGGTATTGAGTTGTATAAATTGGAAATTTACTAATTTCCAATTGGAAATATCATTTGCAAATATCTTCTCCATTCACTTGTTTTGAAGTTATAATTTCTCTATTACTTATTGGCCTAACTTGCATTTTTACACTAATTCTTGTATTTTGTGATAGATGAAATATAAAGATATTAAAACTTGAGTGTAATTTAATTTCAGCTAAATATAAGAGCTCTGTCATTTATATGAAGCTCCTAACCATGTATCTTTAGATCAGTGTATTATCACTTCCATTATGTAATAATTAACGAGGCTTATTTTTTATTGACTTATTGACCATTGTTTTTTTAACTTCAGTATCTTTGAGAGCGATGCCACTTGTTCCAGCCTGTAGATAATAAAAACTAAGTATTGATACTAATATTACCTTGAGTAAACGAATGCTCCTTATTTTTGAAAAAAATTTCTTGTTCACCTACAGCCCTTTTCCTGCTCACTTCTCTCTTTTCCTTTTTAAAGATAACTCTATTTTCCCTCATAGAGATCTAGATAAATGCTTTCACTTAATCTGTAAGAAGCTTACTGCTCTAACACTTGAGAAATATTTCTAAAAGAAGAAATTGAAGCTTTACCAAAAACTTGGGAGGAGGGGGCTATTTCTTTCTTGCCCACAGTAGAATCCTACCATTAAGCATACTTCTTGGAACATAGCAGTTAGTTCACTAAATATTTGTTGAATATGTGAGTGGTATCCCAGAGGAATGAAACAACAATATCATTCTTAGTCTCTTTCTTCACTAGCATCATTTAAGGCAGTAGTGGAAATTTAAACTGTAATAGAGTTTCTTTCTCCCAACTATGATGGTTTTGTGTGATGTAGACTCAAAGTTCATGCCAAGAATAAGTAGACAAAACTAAACTTAGAAAAAAAAAAAGAAGAAACAAAAATCTATTTGATGGCACTGGAGAGACAAAGAAGAAACTAGCCCCTGGCCTTTGACACATATTAGACACTAATATTTGTCTCTTGAGTGCCACATGATTGCTTTAAATTCAGCTCTGCTTTTAGCGGTCATCTGTTTTATATCTCAGACTTCAGCAAACATTTTTAGGGGAAAGATGGAGAACCTTAAGATCTTTTCTTAAGGATCTTTCACTTTGAGATCATAGTCCCACACTTCAGCCCCACATGATTTGCATGACCTTAATTGTATTTTTGCCTTCTCTTTCATCAATGTGGCTACCATATTTAGTATTTGCCTCTTTATGTATTGGGGAGGGGGTTAATTTATTGTTCACCTCTTAGTTCTTTAAATGAGTACTTAGATCAACAATTATTGACCTTTCATTTATAATCAATTCATATATCACTTACATCACTAGCAGTTTTAATTTGTTTGCTACATTTTCATTTCCACTGTCAAATTCCTTCCTTAGAGTATCTATTTTTGTAAAATGTCACATAAGTTTATCACTGGGAGACCAGGAAGCAATGTGCCTACATACTTTGAGGTCTGTGCTTAATTTGAGTAGTCCACGCATGGTGACCTGTCACTGATAGACTTTGAAAGAAGGAATTTGTCTATGTCACTAATCATGATCCACGTTTCTTATTTGTGTAGTGATTTGTGGATTGAAGGGCTACTAGAGAAGTTTGTAATTTATACAGTCACACATAGTAGATATACCATGTGAACTGAAATGTGAATCATATTTTTGGGAGTTCCTTGTATTATTAAACTAAACCATATAGCTAAAATTTGTGCTTATCAGAATCATGTAAAACAAGAATTTACAGTTATTTTATTAGTTATCGGTAAAATATAAATTAAAGCCACAATGTGATACTACTATACACTTACAGGAATAGCTGTGGTAGGCTAAGCTGACACACGAATCTAACCCTTGTATAATTTCTTCCCCTGGAAAGATGGGACACCACTACTGTAATTAAGTTATGTTCTATGGCAGAAGGGACTTTGTAGATGTAGTTAAGATTACTAACCAATTGGCCCTGAGCTAATCAAAAAGGAGATCATCTAGGGGCGCCTGGGTGGCTCAGCCGTTAAGCGTCTGCCTTCGGCTCAGGTCATGATCCCAGGGTCCTGGGATCGAGTCCCACATCGGGCTCCCTGCTCTGCGGGGGGCCTGCTTCTCCCTCTCCCACTCCCCCTGCTTGTGTTCCTGCTCTCGCTATCTCTCTCTCTGTCAAATAAATAAATAAAATCTTTAAAAAAAAAGGAGATCATCTATATGGGCCTAACCTAATCTCATGAGCCCTTTAAAAGCAGAGAATTCCACCCCCCCCACAGTTGTTAGCAGCATAAGAAATCAGAGTATGAGAGAAATTTGAAGCATGAGAGTGTTTCAATGTGAAGGATATTCTTCATTGCTTGATAGACAGGCCATTGGCCACTGACCTGGAGGAGCTTCTAGTAGCTCAGAGTGGTCACTGGCCAATAGCCAGCAAGGAAAAGGAGACCTGATTCCTACTGCTCCAAGAAACTGAATTTTGCTAGCAACCTTAGTGAGCTCAAAAGAGGGTTCTTCCCCTCTTGAGTGCCACATGATTTAAAGCAATCATGTGGCACTCAAGAGACTCTAGATAAGAGTGTGGCCTAGCTGCGAACCTGACATTGCCCTAGTGGGACCTTAATCAGAGAACTCAATTGAGCTCACTAGACTTCTTACCTACAGAACTATGAGATAATAATTTGGGTGCTGTTTATCCTGCTACGTTTGTGTTAATTTGTCATGCAGCCATAAAAAATTCATATAATATTAAAATTTTTAAATTTGTTAATTGGCCAAACTAAGTGTTGATACAGACGTGGAACAACTGAAGCTCTTCTTCTGTCTTGGGGAATGCAAATTAGCGCAATCAGTTCAGAAAACTGTTTAGCAATAGCTACTAAAGCTGAAGGTGAAACATATGGACATATCCTAAGAACAGTTCCTAGGTATTTTTCAGTACAAATTTATTTGTGCACCAAAAGAAAAAAAAGTACATGTATGTTTACAGACATTTCTTTTTTTAAAGATTTTATTTATTTATTTGAGAGAGAATGAGATAGAGAGCATGAGAGGGGGGAGGGTCAGAGGGAGAAGCAGACTCCCTGCTGAGCAAGGAGCCGATGCGGGACTCGATCCTGGGACTCCAGGATCATGACCTGAGCCGAAGGCAGTCGCTTAACCAACTGAGCCACCCAGGCGCCCTGTTTACAGACATTTCAAAATAGCCTCAGACTAGAGTAGTCTAAGTGTCCATCACCAATAGAATGTATAAATATATTGTGGTCTATTCCTTCAATGGACTGCATCACCAATAACATGTATAAATGTGTTGTGGTCTATTCCTGCAATGGACTGCATCACCAATAACATGTATAAATGTGTTGTGGTCTGTTCTTCAATGGACTGCTACACAGCTCTGAGAATGGACAAAGTGCTGTGGCACATGAATGAGTCTTACAAATGTGTGTTGAATGAAATAAGCCACATATAAAATAGTGCACACACATAAGAGCTTGATTTCCTTTATACAAAGGTCAGAAATAGACCAACCCAATCTATGGTTGTTTAAGTAATAATAATGATTAAGTTTGGAGGCTACAACAGTGATTGGGAAGGGGTACCACAGAGAATTTTAGGGTGCTGGTAATGTTTATTGATCACAATGCTGATTAAACAGGTGTGTTCATTTTACAAAGATTCATTTAGCTATATATCATTTATGCACTTCTTATTCTTCAGTGCAGAGCTTTTTTAAATGAAGGACTATAAAGTATTGGCAACACCTTTTCCACTGTGTGACTTAAAAAAAGAAAAATTGCCTAGGGTCATTCAGCAAGCAAGTGGAAAGACAGAGTGGAAAATGATAATTAAGGGTAATTTAATGATAATTAATGTTTTAGTTAAATTATCTCTTTTGTTTGAAAATAAAGGAAGGGAAAAATGGAAAGTGAGAATAGTCAATAAATAATTTTGACATTTACAATTAATTTTTTTAATAAAGCAGTTTGTCGGGAGGATTCTTACCACTCCGTAGTCTCATGTGCTGCTGTGGTTCTACCAACGATAGAAATGAAGAAAAGAGAAGAACTAAAATTTCCTGAACCTTCCAAACAGTAAGTTATTTTTTTGATTTTTCAGAACTCTGTAAAACTAATTAGATAACTGATCAGAATTAGATTGCTCAGAAATTATGATTTATAATGAATGTGTGAATACTAGTATATTGAAAGGACAGAAGTAATTTTGTACAGTATTTTAAATATCAATCTGTCCTTTACTATCTCAACGAATAACTTCTGCATCTTCTACCTTCATGTGTTTGAACTATATACCATTCAAGTTTCATTCTGTTACCTTACCTTAGGGACATGCAGCACTTTATTTCTTTAACACTGTGATTATGGGTGCACTGTTCTTGGATGGCTTATTTTATAGTCATAGGGTTTAGTTGTCTAAAATGGGATCAGTTTTTAATATAAACTTATTAGCTTAAAGTTGGCTTGCATTTTCTAAGGAATGAAAGTTGCTATTTGTAACTTTTTTATTTGTAACTATTTTAAATAAATTACTCTAAATTAAGACTTTACAGTATTTAATATTTCTATATTTTTGCTATTTAAACAGATCGTTTCACTTAAATTTAGATTTGATCTTATATTGAATAAATAATAGATTTTTTTCTTACAAGGAAATTAATGGTAACAAGTGTAAACTACATGAACCTGAAATATCAAATGAATTAGGATATTTCTAGGTGTGCATTATATAAATGCAAAGGGAAAGTTTACTGATATTTTCCGGTGAACTAGTGCCATTCCCACTTTAAGGTCTCAGAATGGAGACTAAATGATGTATGGTGTTGCCAGTGATTGCTGGCTGACCACCATCTGAGCCAGGTGGTAGTTACCTTGAAGGACCTTCTATTTTTCCCCATTGGTTTACACTGTATCATACTTGTTTGTTTCCGATGTAATTCTACTGGATAAGCTCCCAAGGACAGAGTTTCCTGGAACATGATAGTGCCTGATACTCTTTGTGAAATCAATTAGAAAATCCCTTAATGTTATATTCAATAATGTTGAATTCAAGTGGAGCAATGTATATATTTGATAGCATGAAGATAGTAAGTATTAATATTCTCATTATAGAGAAAAGAGATACTAACCAATTCAGAAAGTAATGATTGTAATTCAGTTTTAATACAGTTTAAAAGTGAAAACAATTTAGCTGCTCTTAGTAAAGTCTAATTTTTAGGTTCCAATTTTTTTGTCTAATAGGAGGAAAATTACATCTCATATATGCCAATTGAATTATATTAGAAAACTCAAATGCATTTTCTACAATACATGTATGAGTTTACATAAGTTATCTATATATTTATAAATAGGATCTTAAATTCTTTTAATTATCTTTTAGTGATTCTGCTTAAAACTGGGAACAGTGTTATTTGCTTGCACAAAATACCTTTTTTCAGTCCGTAGTTCATAAATACTCATTGTTCTTTATTCTGAGATGTATATTAAAGCAGACTATTAACTGACTGGCCTTTTTTTTTTTTTTTTTTTTTTTTTTTTTACCCTTCATTTTTTTTTTTTTTTTTTTTTTTTTTTTTTTTTTTCCTTTTCTGTTACCCTACATATACTCTGATACTCCTCTGTATTCTCTGAATTCTATGAATCTACTTTCTTATTAAACATTCTCCCTTAACATCATTCATTCATTCATTCATTCATTCATGGAAGTTTTGTTGTTTTTGTTTTTCTGAGTCAGAGAGACCTTGGTTAAAATCCTAATTCTGATATATATATATATATATATATATATATAGGAATTGGGGACGTTAATTGGAGTGATATCACCATCCTTTTACAGTCATTATATTAAGTGAAGTGGTATTAGTAAAGGACCTGAAATCTAAAAATCCATAGAAGTATTAGTTATGTTGTATCTTCCATAACTTCAACTATCAACATTCCCAGTGACTTACAGATATATATTCTTCTTCTGAAGGCTTTTCTGAATGCAAGTCTAATATTTAAAGTTGCTGACCTGACTTGTCTAACTAGATATCCTACCAGAATCTTATGCTAGGTATGCCTAAAACCAAATTAATGACTCCTGTAGCCCCCTTAAACATTGATTCTTTCTGACTTCTATATTTATGTAAAGCTACCATTGTTTTTCTTTTCTTAAAATCTCAATATGTTTTCTCTTTCACATTTCACATTCAATTACTTATTGATTACTTGATTAATGTCTCTATTATATTCTTACCATTTCAGCTGACCAGGAAGGCAAATACATCTAATATTTTTAAATTTTTTCTAACATTAACTGTGATCTTAATGAAGCTATTCAAATAGTGGCCATTGTATCAAATGGAGATTACATATGCTCTTCATTTCTCACCCTGCTCTTTTGAGAATTAATTGATAGATGTGAATATATTGCAAGAACACAATATAAATACAGAGGCATAGTGATTAATTCAAAACTTTCATTTGCTAATTAGAGAAGCCGCAATGTAAATTGGTTTCAGAAAAACCAAGGGTAGTGGTTCTTATTGGTACATATTAATTAAAAAGTATAGAGATAGAAATTTCCTTAAGTATGGCTGGGTCTAGTACTCAAATGGTGTCATGGAGGCTCATTCTTTCTATCTGCCTGTCTTTGCTCTGCTTTCCTCTCTGTAGTTTTCATTTTCAAGGAGGGTCCTCTAAAGGTGATGTTACTACCTTCTGCAGCTACTGGGACAGATTTTTACCTTTTCAATAAATCCAGTGGATTTAATCAAAATCAAAACAAAACAAAAACTGAGATCTGAATGTCACTGCTTTTGACTAGCTTAGCTTATTTGACATGACTATGGTGAAGCAATTGTTGTGTCTGGGAGTATTCGATGATATGATTGACTAGAGCAGGTTATAGGACAAACTGTGGAGCAGAGTGAAAGTGAGAAGGGGAAGAGTGATTCCATACTTGAATATGGCTGATGTTGATAAAAGAAGGCAGGAGTAGATGCTAAGAAGTCAAAACAACAGGTGGTCAGTATAGGTAGTAATATTATCAGCATTAGTTTTAAAAGTCAGAGTTCTTTATTATATTCAAACCATTGACATTGAAATATCACATTAAAGTATAATTATGCATATCTTTCTTGTTTCAAATGTTTTTCACTTTATTTCATATTATCTGATCTAGCTGTGCTATTGAGAGGTGGTATAACTTGGTGGTTAGGAATTCAGGCCTTGGGCAGGTTTGTTTTTGAAACTTTTTTGACCTTGACCACACTTTGTTGCTTTTCAACGTGGAAGTTACTTTATCTACCTTATAGTGAAATGCCTGAAACACAATAGAAAGGAAATAATATAAAAGAAGTTTATACAATGAATCATGGAACACTACATCAAAAACTAATGATGTAATGTATGGTGATTAACATAACATAAAAAAAAAAAGTTTATAAACTGTGGAAGGAGCCGAGATGCCCTTCAACAGACGAATGGATAAAGAAGATGTGGTCTGTATATACAATGGAATATTACTCAGCCATCAGAAAGGATGAATACCCACCATTTGCACTGACATGGATGGAATTGGAGGGGTTTATGCTAAGTGAAGTAAGTCAAGCAGAGAAAGACAATTATCATATGGTTTCACTCATACATGGAACATAAGCAATAACACGGAGGAGTACAGGGGAAAGGAGGGAAATCTGAAGGGGGAGAAATCAGAGAGGGATATGAACCATGAGAGACTATGGACCCTGGGGGAGAGGGAGTAACAGGGTGATGGGAATTAAGGAGGGCATGTGTTGTGATGTGCACTGGGTGTTATACGTAACTAATGAATCATTGAACACTACATCAAAAACTAATGATGTACTATACAGTGGCTAACTGAACATAAAAAAAAAAGTTTATACTTTTTTACAACAAATATATTCGGGAAATAACCATATTATATTTTTATAAGTGAAGTTACCAAAGGTTTGTATGGTATTAGTTTTGTGTTTTTGGATTTCCCATTAGGAAATATAATAATCCACCAGTATAATACTGAGATACTAGAATGTTGTAAGTTGAGACATTGTCTTTAGATACCTAGTATTTTCTTTAAATTCAGGATGGAATTATTTCTTTAAGTAAATTTTCCCCTCTAATTATACAGGCTTCATATGATAAATTCATAAACCATTGCATCTTTGAAACATGGGACTCAGTAGAGTCATGTAATTCAGAACTCAGCAAATCTCTTGCTAAGAAGAACTGTGATAATCTCAGTATATGGGCTTCAAAATACATAAGATTGTACAGGAGACATAATATAGATGACAATGGGTTTTTGAGGATGTTATTAATCCAGGTGAAGAGGTAAAACATACCTGAAAAGATAAAACTCGGTATAAAAGCAGCAGATGCTATTTATCAATGTAAGATAGAGATTTTGGTTAGACATATGATTGTCTAAAGTTAGGTCAGGCTTATTGATTTATCAGTATAAACATATGAAAATAAAGCCAAAATATTGGTCATAATTACACCATTGTATTGATATGTCACTTTAGAATATAAGAAACATTTTATGACCGAAATATTTCTATTTTAAAAATTGTTATGTATTTATCAGTTTTTAGTTACATTAATCAAGGAAAAAATAAGAATTAGGAATTTCTATTTAGGGATAAGTATAAATTTGTCAGCAGAGCAAGTGATAGGGAGAAAATATCTAATCTTTTAGGAAGGAAAGCTACATTCTGAGCTCTGTGGTGGGAAAGAATCAGATTTTTTCTCTTATTGATATATCTAAAGTTCATCTTAATTTGGAAAATAAAGGTGTGGATTTTGTTTTTTAGTTTAGTCTGGTAGGTAGCTAAATACCATGGAAAGAATAACTTTGCTAGAAAAATAGAAAAATCTATATGATCCAAAAAGAGTCTGTACAATTTTCAAATAATTTGATCATAAGCATAGAATGTTGAGATCGAAGCTTTAAGTGTGAAGCTTTATAAATAAAATGGTAATATTAAAGATATATCCACATATCTAGCCACTAAGCATGTTACTCAAACCTATATATTTCTCAAATCACAGTTAACGTACAAATGAGTACTTAATGAGCTGTATATAAAATTCAAACTCTCAAGAGAATAAAAGAGTACTGCTTCCATGATAGGTTATGCATTTCATTTTGTGCTTTCATTAGAAATGTGTTTATTGAAATTCATGTACTTTGTACATACTATGGCTCAATATCTGAAGTGAGGGGATTTTATGGCCATTGTAAATTTAGAAATAAAGAGGTAAGAGGAAGAGAGAAATAATTCTATTATTTTTTGTTCACTTCCGTGTTTTTGTTTTATTTTATATAGAGAAATCTAAACTTCCTAAGATACTTGATTTATTGTTTCAATTTGTGAAAATGAGGCATTATGTAAACATCTTGTCATTCACTCAAAGTTTCAAGGCCTCCTCGTAATAACGCTTCATGTCGTTGACGTGAAGAAGGTTCTTTGAGCTACTTCTGAAAGGGCACGGTTGCTATCATTTAGTACAGAATGTCTTATTTTTTAAGAATGGCTAAAACCTATTTTATTCTTAGAGCGTACTTGACACAAATTTAAAGTTCTATCAGCTTTTTATTTAGTTTTATGTGAATGAATAATGTATATATGTTAAATTTGGAAAAAATTAAGTACTCTCTAATGTCATCTATAAAGTTATTACACAAACTGTAGTTGTACTAGAGACGCATCAAAGAATCCGAGTATTGACTAATCCCCGACTTTCTTTTACAAATTTCAGGGGGATATATTTATTTATGCTTTCAGGTAGACATTTATTCATTAATTTAATCCATCAGATATAGGTAATTCTTGAGTATTTGCTTTGATCTTCACAATGTGCTCCCGGCTGGGGGTTTTAAGTAAAAAACAGGTGTTGTCTTTCAGGGAAACTTTAGAGTGTAGTCAGGGAGACATGCTAATTGATTAATTACAACAAGAAATACAAGATTGTGGATGTGACAATGGCTGTAATGTAGAGGTATATCATGTAATGAGGGCTTATAGTAAGGAGCTTTAACTTAGCCAAGAAGGTCAGGGAAAACTTCCCTAAGGAGGTGACACAAGCTAAGATCTGCAGGATATTAGTTCAGTAAGTGAGAAAGCAAAGGAGGACTTTATCAGCAGAGGGAAAAGCTTGTTCAAACACTCTCTGATGTCTGGGAGCAGGGAAAACTTGAAAGAAGACTGGGGGGAATAAAAACAAGCTAAAAACATGTCTTTTAAAGCAGAGCCCAGGTGACATGTGCGGACAGTGGTGTGATAGAGCCGGCTTGGGAGGCAAGTTTGTTACTTTTTTTCCCAGCTCCAGACTCGGTGATCTCACATTGGAAAGTTGAAATCAGCTGCAGCAGGTGTATTTATACCCTAGTAATTGGCAAAGCCTAGAGATCAGGGCTTTTCCCTTCCCCAGAGAGCTGGCTAACCATTTACTAGCACAACACTAATCAAGGACAGGTTGAGAGTCTATTAGTGAGGCCCGTAGTGAGGGCTGACAGTAGCTTGGACTAGAGTGCTGGCATTAGAATGGTGAAATATGAAAAGAGAACTGAGCCAATAATTATCCTGGAACCTAGGCAAATTCAGTAAAGTTATTAAACTAAAACTTACAGCATATTATTAAGCACTCACAGTAAGGATAAAGAAGAAATATCTGTACTGCCAATTGTCATTACGATAAAGTAATGTAATATTGTGACAATCTTACCATGTTATTTTGAATTAGTAATAGTTTAGTCAAGGAGGAGTTTTGATATTCTTGTAATTTCTGTTGAGTGCTATCAGTAGCACTATACAAATGTGAAACATATATATATAAATGTGCTTTGCACAAAATTCTTTTCTGAATCCTTTTAGCTGATTCTCCCTAAAAATGCACATAAATATGAAGAAGTGCCACTTACATCCTTATGTAAATAGTATGATTCCTTAATAATAATTTTCCCTCCTGCAGTTGGTCTCTAGTTTTCATTTACCATCTTGGTTTCTTAAATCTCTCCAATTTAGAAAAAAAAAATCAGAAACTGAGGCATGGTATAAATGGAATCCCATAGTTTGTGGTCTTTTGTGTCAGGCCTCTGTTTTTTAGCATGTTTTTGAGATTCATTCCCATCGTTGCCTGTGCCGTGGTCATGCCCTTTCATTAGGGAGCAGTGTTGGCATGGGATGGATGTGGCACAATTTGAATATTCATTTAGCTTTGTTCTCTCTTTTTAAGATTTATTTATTTATCTGAGAGAGAGAGGGTTGGGAGGGGGGAGGATCAGAAGGAGAGAGAGTCTGAAGCAGACTGTACGATGAGTGCAGAGCCCCTCATGGGGCTTGATTTCGCCACCCTGAGATCACGACCTGAGCCAAAATCAAGAGTCAGATGCTTAACTGATTGCGCCACCCAGGCGCTTCCAGCTCTGTTCTCTTTTGACTACACTTTGCAAATTCACTGAATCACAAAACTACAGGACCTCTGGGTGTGTATAGGGGGATCATAATGACCATCTTTATCCAGCCCCACCCTTATACTACTCATATCCAATGCTTGGTTCACAGCCCATGAAGATGTTGCCCAACCCCTGCTTGCACACCTCCAATGACAGGTAGCTCATTCCCTTAGAGGGCAGCTTTTTTTGTCATGGCCACCCTGGCCTGTTAGAATACTCTTCTTCATTTTTAGCTCAAATCTACCTCCCTGGATCATTCCTACAGAGGTCCTGGTTCTCATGCTGGGACCATTCAGTCCATCTCCCTCCTCCCCACCATAGGCCTTAGGGATCCAGAAGGCAAAGCCTCTACTCAGCAGTGTGCTGATAATGTTTAACTTACAGGGCTAGTTTAGTTATTTTTGTTGGTGTATAATATTCTATGATATAAATATATCAAAATGTATCCAATCTTTTATATACATACAAGTTATACACACACATATCTATCTATCTATCTATCTATCTATCTATCTATCTATCTATCTTTCTAGCTTACAATGGCTTACAATGTTTGCTTTATAAGCAGTCCTGCTATGACCATTCATGGGCTCTTGGAGTTGGTATGAACTTTCTCTGGAAGTAGGATGGCAGAGTTGTAAGGCATATACATCTTTCACTTAGTGCTAAATCATCCTCTAGGCGCCCCGTCATATACACCCTTGCCCACTTAGATAGGCAAAAGTATAAAGCCTTCCAAGGCTTATGAGTGTGAATGGCATCTCATGGTTTTGATTTACATTGACTTATTTCCTCATTGACTTTTTGACTTATTTACATTGACCCTTGCGATTTACATTGACCCTTGCAAAGTTGAGCATCTTTGCAAGGGTCTATTGGGCATTTGTGTTTCATGTTCCATAAATTGCCTGTCTTTTATCCATTTCTCTATTGGGGGATTTGTATTTCTCTTGTCTTTATTTAGAGAAGTTCTTGTATAGTATGATTTCCAAAGTTGAATTGCTATATGCATTGCAAATCATTCTTTTGGTTTGTGGGAAATTGCTATATGCAGTGCAAATCATTCTTTCGGTTTGTCTTTTAATAAGTTGTGACTTTTAATAAACAATTTTTAATTGGAAAAAAGAACTGTAACTGAGGCATGATAAATATCAGGATACCACTATGAATATAAAACAGCCCTCTTCCCATGCAGTTTTCTAAAAGAATTGGCACCAGTTTGTGATTTTGGCCAGTTCCAGGTAGAAACAGCTATTAGAAGAGATAAGTGAAGAGATTTCTGAGGGAGAGAGCTGTTGCCTGAATGTGAGTCTCCCCCATAGCCTAATGAAGGGTCTTCAAAAGAATTGTTTGGAGAGTTTGGCATGTGTTCTCTGCAGTTGGAGACACAAAGGACAGTTGGCTGATTTATGCCTGAGGAAAACTGAAGCCAACTGTGGACTGGAATCTGATATCTGACCAGATCAGCTGGAGGTCGAACATGGCCGGGCCCACTGGGAAAGCAGCACCTTCTTGAACTCCCAGAGTTGGTCAGGGAGCTCAGGTTTTTGTGACTTATCTGGAGCATCAGGAAACCTAGGAAGTAGAGGCAGAAGACACCCATCCATCCTTGGTAAGGGAACAGCCAGAGAGTGACCCTGAAGAGACCACTTGTGTGTCTATCACTAGGCCCTGGAACCAAGCAAAATCTCCTTAAAACTCTTCTGGCCTACAGAGTACCCTTCTCCGCCTCTCCTTCGGTGGCAGGAGGACATTGGCTGTGCAGCTGAGGAAGCTTACCTGCACTGGGGCCCTTCACAAGGCCCTAGAAGGGATCCTGGGATTTTTTTTTTCCCCTTCTTCTTCTTATTTATTAGTTTCCAAATAGACCCCTCCAGGTTTTGTAAACTCCAGGCCTCACAAAACCTTGATCTGTCCCTTAGTACTACCGCTCTTTGATCGAGGCAGTCAGGATACTTGCTTTGGGTTCTGCACTTGAGAGAATTGAGTTATGTCTCTTCTCCGGCTCTGCCTCTTTCTGCAAGGCATGAGTTCCAAAGAGCCCAGGGTTCCCACTCAATAGGGGCCTGTACCTCCATCCCCCACCATGCTCAGAATTCCTTGCTCCAGTAGCCCTGAGTCCTCCCCTTTAGGGTGTAATACCCATGGCCTGTGAGGCTGAAGAGGAGCAGCTGATCACTGGCAGAGGTGGACAGAGCTTTGAGGGGTGGTGGGGGCATTCTCTCTCTCTGGCCTGTGAGACCCTGAATATGTGGGTAGAAGCCCAAGGTGGGAAGGAAAGAGGGGCAGGTTAGGTGTTCGATGAATTAAGCTATACTGATTGATACCACCTGTGAGTGGATCCTTCTGTGTTTCATAGTATCTATTTACCTTTTGGAAGATGTGCTCGCATCAGTCACTGGTTTATTAAATAAATTTAAAAAAAGACTCAGGAAAGTTCATTGTTTTCAGACTTCATGTGTTAGGCAAGAATCTGTGGGTTTTAATACTAAATAAATAAATAAAAATCCCCAGAGAAACCACTCCCCTCGACTGAGTGTTGTTATTTCATTTTTCTGCTGTTTATTGCTCCTTAGTGAGTCATAATATCTGGTCGCTTGTGCAGACAATTTATCAAGTCAAGAAATCGTATTATAGCATTTACATCTGGTTTGACAATCTTTCTTTATACACCGAACACACAATTGCTATTATTTGGATAAATTGGGACAGACTGATAAGATGACTGAAATGTTTCAGTTCACCAGTGCGGTACCATACCATTGTACTCTTCGCCGCGCAATGTAAATGCAATTTATCAGATCACGGGGAAAGACTGCAAGTGCATCACCGTTGTTGTGCAAGTAGCTCTTAAGCAACGTCCAACTGCACCTGCTACCCCATGGAAAAATTCTGTTTTCAGATAAATGAAATACACTTCATTTGAATTTATTCTGTAGTGTAGATGGTAGCATAAATTACTTAATAACACTATAAATGATTCAATATTAATTTACCATTTTTCCCCTTCCAGGGGAGATAGGCTAGTAGAAAAATGAAAAGGTTTGAAATCTAACATATTTCTACTTAGTAGCCAGATAACATGGTGCAGGTTACTAATTTTATTGAAGTCAAGTACCCTCATAGAAAACACAAGCAAACTAGCACCTGCTTCGTAAGGTTGTTTTTAGTGTTCGGTGTTCTGGTGTAATAATTCCAGGTGCAAAGAAGAAAAACAATAACAAGCACTGATTTAATAGCTCGTGTATGAAAAAGTTGGGGGTGAGAATAGGGCAGAGGGCCTATAAAAATACATGATGTTGTATGGAATTTATGATTTTAAAGATTTCCTAAAATTTACCTACTCATAACATGTGATTATCTGCTTATTTTTAAAGGAAGTGATACACTTTTTCATGGTTATATTTGAGTGTCTTTTACAACAAATGTTGCCTTTTTAAAATCTTCTGTAATATGTAGAATATTAAGAATTAATACATATTCAAAAATACAGGATAATTTGATTAATTTTTATTTATGTTTGAGGTGAAATACATTGTCTGATTTAGAATGTAAAGCCAACCATCAGAGTTGTTTGACACTATCAAACTGAAAATAAAGTTAGGTTGGATTAATGCATAGCCACTGTTAATATTAATTTAGTAAATATTTGAATAATAGTGTTTTTTGAAGATGTCACATGGAATTCAAACAGTAATTTTATCCTACAGATTGAAAAGAAAGATCTCTGAACTAGGAGTCTGGAAACTTGACTCCCATGTCTGAGACAGGACAGGGCTGTTTGTATTTCTAAACTGTAGTTGTCTGTAAAATGAACATTGGCAATGCAAACTTCACTGAGAAGTTTTAGGAGTAAAATTCTAAGAAAACATGTTGTAAAATGTGAAGGAGCCTATTTTCCTTCTCTGTTTTTTAGAGGTATCTATTATAAACATTCATGAATATTCTCAAATCTCTTCGAATTAAAGAATCCCTATGATTGGGGCACCTGGGTGGCTCAGTCGTTAAGTGTCTGCCTTCGGCTCAGGTCATGATGCCAGGGTCCTGGGATCGAGCCCCGCATCGGGCTTCCTGCTCAGCGGGAAGTCTGCTTCTCCCTCTCCCACTCCCCCTGCTTGTGTTCTTTCTCTCTCTGTGTCTCTCTCTGTCAGATAAATAAATAAAATCTTAAAAATAAAAGAATCCCTATGATTGATGGAAACATCAAGGTATTTGTAGAATGATGAACTCTCCCATGCATTCCTATATTATTTGAACACCTGTTTAGTAGTACTTATTTGACAAAAAATATAATTGCCTATATTTTGTGCTGTCTCTCACCAGACATTGAAGACTGGTATTTTTTTAAGATAGATATTTTCTATCAATCTTTTCTGTTTTTTTTTAATTAATTAATTTATTTTTATTATGTTATGTTAATCACCATACATTACATCATTAGTTTTTGTTGTAGTGTTCCATGATTCATTGTTTGCATATAATACCCAGTGCTCCATGCAGTATTTGCCCATCACCAGGCCAACCCATCCGCCCACCCCTCTCCCCTCTAGAACCCTCAGTTTGTTTCTCAGAGTCCATCGTCTCTCATGGTTCGTCTCCCCCTTCATTTTTCTCTTTCTGCTATCTTCTTCTTTTTTTTTTTTTTTAACATATAATGTATTATTTGTTTCAGAGGTACAGGTCTGTGATTCAAAAGTCTTACACAATTCACAGCGCTCAGCATAGCACACACCCTCCCCAATGTCTATCACCCAGCCACCCCATCCCTCCCACCCCCCACCACTCCAGCAACCCTCAGTTTGTTTCCTAAGATTAAGAATTCCTCATATCAGTGAGGTCATATGATACATGCCTTTCTCTGATTGACTTATTTCGCTCAGCATAATACCCTCCAGTTCCATCCACGTCATTGCAATGGCAAGATCTCATTCCTTTTGATGGCTGCATAATATTCCATTGTGTGTGTGTGTGTGTGTGTGTGTGTGTGTGTGTATATATATATATATATATATATATACACACACATATATATATACACACACACACACACACATATATATATATATATATATATATATATATATATATATATATATA
>NC_058404.1:130038154-130039040 GCF_002201575.2 Neomonachus schauinslandi | reverse complement strand
GTATATATATATATACCACATCTTCTTTATCCATTCATCTGTTGATGGACATCTTGGCTCTTTCCATAGTTTGGCTATTGTGGACATTGCTGCTCTAAACATTGGGGTGTACGTACCCCTTCGGATCCCTACATTTGTATCTTTGGGGTAAATACCCAGTAGTCCAATTGCTGGGTCATAGGGTAGCTCTATTTTCAAGTTTTTGAGAAACCTCCATACTGTTTTCCAGAGTGGCTGCACCAGCTTGCATTCCCACCAACAGTGGAGGGTTCCCCTTTCTCTGCATCCCCGCCAACATCTGTCGTTTCCTGACTTGTTAATTTTAGCCATTCTGACTTATTGACTTTGTTTTTAAACTGTACTGAGAAGGTTGAAAATTCTTGTTGCACTTTTGGGATTTCTTCACAATTAGGATGGTGGCAAATTATTAAATACATGCCCTGAAAAATGCTATGTTGTACTTTTTACTGGTAGTTCATTATACTTTATTAAATTGAATTTAGTTGTAATCCCTTTTTATATGGGATATTAGCCAAGTTCTAAAGTGTCAAGGATTTAACATCTTAAAGTTGAAAGAAGCAGCCATACCATATAATAGAAAGAAAATAAACTAAAATATACAAAGTGGGATTATAACCCCAGGTCTTTCATAACCTGAATGTCTTACCTTAAGTAAATAATGTAATTTCTGTGTTCCTATCTCCTTTTTACAATGAAACATTTAAAATAAATATTTTCTAAGGTCCCATTATCTCTTACTCTGACATTCTAAGTTACCGTTTTAACATTTCTTTGTGCTATGTAATTTCTTTCTTTACGTCTTTCTTTCTTTCTTTCTTTTTCTTTCTTTCTTTCTTTCTTTCTTTCTTTCTTTCTTTCTTTCTTT
>NC_058404.1:129977618-130038144 GCF_002201575.2 Neomonachus schauinslandi | reverse complement strand
TTTCTTTCTTTCTTTCTTTCTTTCTTTCTTTCTTTCTTTCTTTCTTTCTTTCTGTCTGTCTGTCTGTCTTTCTTTCTGTCTTTCTTTCCTTTCTTTTCTTTCTCTCTCTCTTTCTTTCTTGTTCAGTTAGCCAACATATAGTACATCATTAGTTTTTGATGTAGTGTTCAACAATTCATTAGTTGTGTATAACACCCAGTGCTCATCACAACACGTGTGCTATGTAATTTCAAAAATTTGATAAAATAAGCGATAAGAACTAAATATTAGTGAATTTATAATTTCTATTTTTAAACATTTTGTCATTTAGAAACTAGTCCATTATGTTTACATCAAGCTATAAATTCTAGTGTCTTCTAACCTAAAACCTGTCACTTTCCAGGTGGTAATTTAGTAAAACATCAATGTATGTTCTAATTTTCTTGTTTTATCCCATCATAAGCTGATTGACTGAATAATGTTAAGGACTAAGTTAAGTGTATAAATGCCAAAAAATATTAGACTAATGAAATTTTCAGAATGATAGGTTTATACACCTTTTATTCTAAGTGTATTTTTTTCTATGTAATTATAAATAACTATGAAAATAATCCCATGCTTGATCATCCACTCAGAATGCGGTAATATAGTAAAGCTAGATAAGTAATCTCTTTTTTCTTCCTATTTTTCCATTTGAAATTCACATATTTCAAGGGAAATATACTCATCAGTTAAAACAAAAAACCTGAAAATTACTGTATTAAATTGAACTGAGCACACATGCTTTATCATTTAATTGAAATAAGAAACAAATTAGAAAGCATTTTTAAAATGAATGAAAGTTTACTGTCAGAACATTGATAATGTCAAAAAATATGGGAAGCAGCTGGCTGATATTAAAGACAGCAATTTTATGATTTAAATTTAATGGAGTTTCCATATCTTTCACATCATTAATACTGGGCAGTTTGAATTTTTTTTTTTTAAGGGTGAATGGCTACCATTGAAATTTAAAACTAAATACTTGATTCAGTTTCACGGTTATAAGATTAATATGCCACAAAGAAATGTTTTTCTCCTTATCTCAGAAAGAAAAAATAACAACATGGAATGACTTGTTAAATATACTGTAGTATTATCCTAATTATTGATCACATTTTCTCCTATACCAGTAGTTGACCTGGAGGGGAAAATAAATTATTAGAGGCTACATAAAAACCAGAAAGAAATTGGAAATGATTTCACCCATCACCAGGATGGGATTGGGAATATAATACCAGAATATTACAACATCTTTTATAGTTTTTATCTTCTTAACAAGGCTAACATGAGGGGCGCCTGGGTGGCTCAGTCGTTAAGCGTCTGCCTTCGGCTCAGGTCATGATCCCAGGGTCCTGGGATCGAGCTCCGCATCGGGCTCCCTGCTCTGCGGGAAGCCTGCTTCTCCCTCTCCCACTCCCCCACTTGTGTTCCTGCTCTCACTAACTCTCTCTTTGTCAAATAAATAAATAAAATCTTTAAAATAAAAAAAACAAAACAAAACAACAAGGCTAACATGTTAGGCCAAGGTTGTCCTTTGATGACCCAGAGGCCCTGGAAGGAGATTTGTAACTACTTTTTGGTGAACCATACACACTGAGCTGAGAGTAAAATGGAAGTTAAAAAGCAAGCTAAATGAATTGCCGGGTGATATTGAACACACTGCTCTCTCACCATTTGTCTTCAGAAATCTAGTTGAGTTGAAGGACCAATTCATGGAAGTTTGTCTGTGTATACCAGTAAAGACAAAGTTTGGTTCTAATTTTACTGATCCTCCATTCCACTATTAACACAGTGGATGATCTCTAATGCCAGGAGAAATTACTTAAGTTTCAAGAGGGCAGAGGCACTTTTACATATATATTTTTATTAATCATTTCTCCTTTAGATTATAAATGAGAGATACTCGACTTAAAAGGTCTTAAAGGCAAAAACAAAAAAAAATTGCAGACTCACAGATATTTAGAATATAAGTTTTTTCAGGGGAGTTATTTCATATTTTTATCCTGTGCGTATTTTATGTATATGAATGTTTCATGCTCATAGGAAGAATGCTGTTGTCAAAATAGCTGCTGTGTATACTTTATAAATTTAATATTCTTTTGGCACAAAAGTAACTGTTTCAATTTCAAGGTTCAGAGATATTACTGGGTTTGTTAATTTTATAGATGTTAAGCATTGATCATTCCTCCTGTCCCAAAATAAAAATATCACCAAAAATCTCATTTAAAATTTCATATTGAAGTCACATAATTATATATCAATAATGATAAAAATAAATTTATAAATTATAAAAACATTTCAAAATATACAAATTTACTTAAATATACAAAAATTTATAAAAATAAATTTATAAATGTTAATGTGCTTTATATTACAAATAAATATTCCTACTTCTTATGTGCAGCACTGTTACTTTATAGTAATAGGACAACTTTTCAAAAACAATATCAAAACCACTGAATGAAATATATGTTAATCTGAAAACAGGAATTTATTAAGTGAGAATATTACTTCTGAGCCATTAAATTGACAGAATAATAAGAAATGTACACTAATTATTCATGTGAAACCAAGTAACCATGCTTACGTTTTATACATCAAAAATTTGTGGAATAGGTTATGGTTACTCTGTCTTTAAAATAAAAGCTCATGGAAGTCATAAGTTAAAGTGGGTCACAGATGTGCTGTTTTCTGTGCTGCTCAAACCCTTAAAGGGAGGTTTGTTGGTCAGCTGCAAGACTGCCACTTCCACGACAGAATCCATCAGCATTTTTACTATGTGTGCAATGATATCTGAAACTCTTTTTAAAAAGTATGGGAAAGTGATGCAGCTGGTGTAGAAAACAGTATAGTGTTTCCTCACAAAATTAAACATAGAATAACCGTATGATCCGACAATTCCACTTCTGTGTGTACACCCAAAATAAGTGAACAAAGGGACTCCAACAGATATTTGTACACCATGTGCATAGCAGCATTGGTCCCAATAGCCAGTAGGTTGAAGCAGCCCAGGTGTCCACTGGCAGATGAATGGGTACACAAAATGTGGTATATACTTACAATGGAATATTATTCATCCTTAAAAAGGAAGCAAACACCAGCACATGCTATAACATGGGTGGGCCTTGAAGACATTAATGTTGAGTGATATAAGCCAGTCACCAAAGGACAAATGCTATATCGTTTTACTTATATGAGGTGCTTTGAGTAGTCAAATTCACTGAAACAGAGAGTGGAAAGCTGGTTTCCAGGGGCTGGGGAAGACAGAGTGGGGAATTATTGTTTAATGGATGTGCGGCTTCAGTTTGGGAGGATGAAAAAGTTCTGGAGATGGATAGTGGTGATGGTTGTATAACAGTGTGAATGTACATATTGCCACCCAAGTACATATTTTAAAATGTTTAAAATTGTAAATTTTATATTTTATATATGTTAACACATAACACACACACACAAATGTGGAAGACTCTGAGAAATATAGTTTATATGTTGGTACAGCAGGTCCCAAATGCCATCTATCAAAAATTAGTGCCAAGCTAATAGTGTTCACTAGAATAATGGTTAAACACACAGATTCCGTGAGACTATCCTAGGAGATTTTTATATATGTATGTATATACTTTTTAAAGTATAGGTATATACATATATATGTAAAAGAATATTCTCTTACATTATATACTTGTTCGCTGAGTATTTACGAATTCTCTTTTTTAATTTGGTGAATGCAGGGAGCCTTTCTCTTATTCACCATTGCTTTTGAAAGCCTTAGCATAGCACCAGATTCAGAGTCTGAGCTATTAGCATGGTTAAATGCTAATAATAAATGGTTGAAATGAAATGAAATAAATGGTTGAAACGATGAATATTTATCTAGTGTTATATGGGTTGTGGTAGTGATGTCAACACGTTCCCTGTCCCTGAGCCACCATTTGTGAGGAAATTTAAGATGAATGGTTAGACTACAGGATCATTTAAACCACCCATGTAGTCCAAGATCTATGTGTAAAGAAAGCTGCACTATCCAAATATAATACATGTAAGAAAAACTTCTCTAAATGTGAGTCTAGTAAACATGGAGACCAAAATTTTTTTTTCAATTTTTTTATTGTTATGTTAATCCCCATACATTACATCATTAGTTTTAGATGTAGTGTTCCATGATTCATTGTTTGCGCATAACACCCAGTGCTCCATGCAGAACGTGCCCTCTTTAATACCCATCACCAGGCTAACCCATCCTCCCCCCACTCCCCTCTAGAACCCACAGTTTGTTTTTCAGAGTCCATCGGGTGACCAAAATTTTATAAGAAATAGCAAGAAAAGATTTAAGTGGCTGTGAACTGAAAGAACAAGAAAATAATGTGTTTACCTTATATTTTACAACAATTAGGTTATAATTACAACTTTTGGGAAGGTAATGTACTTTGAACAAAACAGAATGATACCTCTCAAGCTATGACATCACTTACTTCAATTGTATATAATTCTGTTTAAGAGTATCATATTCACAAGAATAGATCAGGATTTTATTGACCTTCCCAAAGCCTGTTAAAATTTTAAATTAATGTAAAAATCGTCTTTCAAGCACATTGTATTGAGAATGGGGATAGGAATGGAAGAGAGTATTTGAGAGAGGATTCATTTTATAAGTAGTCAGTTCACTTGTGAATATTTTATTATATGGCAGATTTTACTTCTCTATACAGAATCATAAATGTGAGGACTTGATAATAAATACTAGAATAATGAGAATGCCTTGTACTTTATGGAGTTCTGGGATTAATAATTAATGATGTGGGTAGATAATTTTCCAAATCCATGATTAAGTTTTCTCTGATAACTAAAACCATTTTTCAACTTTTATTTCTTTCAAAGAACATACTTTCTTGATTCATGTTTCAGTATATTATACAGGGTCATTAACATCAGTGTACTGGGGAAAGATGAAGAGAAAATATTTCCACATGGAGAAGTGGAATATGAGCTCAAGTGTTAAAAATGGATTTCAGTATCTTATATTTCAGTCTTGTAAGTGAAAATCCTCTTATTTTGACCTATGAGGTAGAGAGAACTAGTATGCTGTTTTAAGATTTCTACTTTTAAAGACTTACTTAGGAATTACACAGGGCAGTGGTAAAGAGCTCAGTCTTAGGGATCAACATCCTTGTAATATCGATTGAGATTTCGCTAATCTCGGGCAAAGTGGGAAATTATTGGGAATTTGGACTTCACTTCTAAATTCGTGTTTTGTATCTTGAAAGTTTGGTGACCTTGAGCAAACTACATAACCTCTCTGAAACTTACCTGCTTTTCTCAAATAACAGTTAAAATAAAATTCTGCCATTTAATCAACTCCCTGTGCCTTAAAACACACAGTCCCAACTCGCGGTCCACCGTACTTTTAGAACAGTTCTAGCCATAGATAAGAAATGGGTATCCTGGGTTAAATAGCCATTGATTCAAAATAATATTATTTTCCAGCTCCTAGTACAGCACTGTTGCTGCCTGTATACCTTACCTTGATTTCTGGCCCTGGTTTTCCTTGCTTGGGTACTTGATTTCTGTAGATTCTCTTTGTTCTTATTTGGCATTTTTTTCAGTTGCTGTCATAATTTCTAGTTCCTGATACTAATCTGGTTTCAACATTAACCTGCCTAAAAATCTTCTAAATATTGAAATGATTCTCATAATCTTGGTCCAATTGTAATCTGAAGTAACTATTTGTATGAACACTCATGTAGTGTACCACCCCCTACTCCAATTTTAGATAATTGGATTTTACATTGGAAAAGTCACTTAAATTTTTGACACCTTGTCACCTCTTGTTGAAATGGTTAATATCCAGTAATCTAACCAAAGGTTGTATAATTAAATAACAGTGCTTTAAAAATTATAAGGAACAATTCAAAGGCTTATTATTGTTATGAATTTGACTTAGACTAACATGACCACTGTTAATGCCAACTTGATACTGATCTTCTAAATTGGTTAGCTCATTATGACTTGCTACTTTTGCCTGCTTACTTTTTCTATCTATTTTTAAAGATTTTATTTATTTGAGAGAGAGATAACAATCCATGCAGAGGGGCAGAGGGAGAGAGAGAAAAGCAGATTCCCCGCTGAGCAGGGAGCCTGATGTGGGGCTCGATCCCAGGACCCCGGGATCATGACCTGAGCCGAAAGCAGATGCTTAACTGACTGAGCCACCCAGGCACCCCTTGCCTACTTACTTTAGAAATGGACATTTATCAATCTACTGGGTAGCTGCAGCTTAGCTGCATTGACACTTTATGGGCAACTGAGGGTCTGAAATAACAGATGACAATGTATTTCATGCTAACAAAATATATAAATCATTTCCCCAAGTAAATAATACCCTACTGTAGAATTAATTATATTTGAGCTAAACGATGCCCACTAATTTTTATATGGGTACTTTAAAAAGTAAACAGAAATAGCATGTAATTATAGTAATAACACAAATGAATAATGATTTATAGCTTATGCCATATTATCATTTATTTTTAATGACAGTGCTAAATAAAAGGGAGAGATCATCATTTTACAGATACAGAGGTTGAGGATCTAAGACATTAAGTAAAAGGCTCACAGTTACTCAGTTTGGGGTTCTGTATTATAAATAGATATTTCTATAGTTATCAGGTCCTTGCAGTGGGATAGAATGGGGAGGGGGACAAGTCAAACCTTTTTTTCTTTTACTGCTGCAAGACAGTCTGACATTAAAATTAATTAAGGTCAATTCATGTTTTTATTTTCCTCAGGAAAGGATTTCATTCTAATAATATATTTTGTAAAAATGTCTTAATGTGGTTATCTGCTCAGAGTTTAAAAATAAACAGAAACATCTCAAAGATTAAGTGGGACCTATTTCATGATGTAACTATAACAGTATTGCTGGAACATAATTTAGATAACATAGGTCCAGAGTGACTCAATGAAAGCACGATAGATTCTACTTGAAGACACAACAATTAAAGAGGCTTTATAAGAATGGCCTCAGTTTCTATGGTGATAGTTATAGAGCTATTGAGGGACAGTTTGAAAAGCATCAAAGAATCATTGTGTTCTCTACAGAAAATGACTTCTGACAGATTTATTATAAAGTAGCAAATAGAAAATTCATTCTTGAAATTATTTCACTCAATAATATTTGTTTAGACAAGTTGGAATTTAAGTCAAATGCATTATATATGGAGCACTGACCCACAGGTTAAAATAGAATTGAAAGCAATAAATTTATCAATAGATTTCCTACAATACATTTCCTACAATAGATTTCCTACATAAATTTTGCTATTTATAAAAGGCAAGCAGATTCTATTTCTTGTAATTGATTTGTACTCATAAACTGAGATGTTCTCCATTTTTCCAAATTTTTATGAGATCCTCTGGTTAACCTTTGATTGAATGTATTGGTCATTTATTCAAACATTGCTAAGTTTAATCAACCATGATTAATTCAACCAGTATTTTCCTTGAAACAAACTGAAATTACAGAAATCCTGAAGAAGGTAAAAGTCATCAAATATACAGAATGGAAGAAAGACCAATGTGAATCATTTATTATGATTCCTAAGGCAACAATATTAAAAACGCTACACATAAAAGTAATTTTGCAAACTTATTTTTTACTGACTGAAAAATGTTCAACAATGCCCGCAGTCCTCATTTTGCATGGTACCATGTTACTGAAACCATGCATACTGGAACCATGCCATTGCTTTGATCAAATTTCAGTTACCACAGAACCATGCAAAAGTGAGGCCATGGTTCTGATATGTATGAATTTCAATTAACATGGTGCTATGCAAAAACAGGGCTGTTTTTATTTAACTGTGAGATAGTTCCTTTATTATACTATAAACACAAAGAAAGCAAGAATCATCAGTCTATATATCTACATATCTATAGGGCACATGAGAGTTGTTTCTTATTAAGTTCTCCTCATAACTAAGAATAAAAACTAATCTATGCTAGAAACAGAATTTTTCTAATGTTATCTTAAATAATTTTCTTTTACAAACTATTTTGGAAAACTTTTTGTAGCATTTTTGTGGCACTGGGTTGTTTAATCCTGAAAGTTACTCAATGCTTAATTTAAAATGTAGTTTGATTTTTTAACTTTGTTGCATTCTACAACAAATTAAAAGTAGTACAACATAAACATGTGTCAGGTTATAATAACCTGGAATAAAGTCAGTATAAAGCTAGAGAAAAATAAAATGACTATATTAGGTTTGCTGCACTAATGTTGCAGAACAAACAACTGCACGGTGCATCTCTGAGCTCATTGGATTTAGGATTAACTGTGGTTCTGCTTGGTTTTCTGAAATCAGCTAACGCAGCTTAACTTGGCTTTGGCTAAGGGTGGGATTCAGGTGTGGTATATACAGCTCCACATTCTGGCATCAGCAGCTACTCAGGGCATTCTCAGGGTGGGGTGCAGTCAGATTAGAGGATGAGTTAGAATCATGAAATATGTCTTAAAGGAATAATTGAGACTTAGCATTCTGGCACTTCTACCCTCATTCCACTGGTTACCGCATGTCTCATGGATAAATGAAAACTCAGGTGTCAGAAAATATACTCTATTCATGGGAAAGCTACCGAGAGAGAATGGGGGAGGGAAGAAAAAAAGAGATAGTGTCTGTGAACAATGGATACAATCTAGCACATATACCAGCCATGGGTTTTAATATACTTGCTATAATTTAGTCTAATGTGTATTTTGATTATGTTAAAAGTAAAAACAAACAGAAACTGGAAACACCACCCTTTGCAAAGATCTTATATGCAGGATATTAACATTTTTGATAAGGTTTATTTTAAGAAGATACTCAAAAAAACCTGATGTATAACATAGGTATGAAGTAAAAATAATGAAGCCTACTGCCTTCATTTTGGCTTGATATGATTATTCCATCAACAATTATCTGGTTTAATATTATTTCAGTGTAGACAAGTTCAATAAATTTTATATGATAAAAACTCTTAGGCTTGTCTATTCTATAACAAAGGATTAATGTTTTCCACAAAACAAGGATGCCACACCTCATATTCCTGAAATCTTTATTTCACATCACAGGGGCACCTGGGTGGCTCAGTCATTAAGCATCTGCCTTCGGCTCAGGTCATGATCCCAGGGTCCTGGGATCGAGCCCCGCATCGGGCTCCCTGCTCTGCGGGAAGCCTGCTTCTCCCTCTTGCACTCCCCGTGATTGTGTTCCCTCTCTCGCTGTGTCTCTCTCTGTCAAATATATTCACATCACAAAAATAATCACATAGACAAAAATTTATAAGTGTTTTAAATACTTTACTAGTCTTACTTTGCTTTACAGGTCACATTTAATAAATAGTGATGTCATTTAAGGCACAAATCAAGATAAGCATTGAGATTAGTCATCATTTTCTCCTGTAATTTTATTTTTAAAATATTGTTTACACTTTCATATAACTCTAGTGATAAGTTTTCAAGAGTCTTTCAAAAAAGATCCTTTCAGCAAGTGATAAATTAATGATTCTGTAACTGAGAACCAATTTATTATTAGGAAATCCTTTATCAATACAGAGGTCCTGTGTTTCTAAAAATTGTTAGGTATAGTGTCACATTTTAAGACCTTATTACCCTGTGTGTGAACCAGTGCCCTTGTTACAGAACATTAATTTGATACTGTGTTTTAAGTGCTTACTGTGTACAAAGTACACGTACTAGATGTATGTTTGCTGAATTACCTAGTGAAAAAACACCTGCTTCCTACTCAGGAACTACTAGAAAATTTACTTCCTGTCTCTAAACTTGAAGTGATGCCCTCCCTACTGCTCAGACTGCTCCTATTTACTGCCCATTTCAATATCTTTGTTTACTTAGCAAAGAGCGGGGATGTGTGGTGAAATGTGGGACATCCAGTTAATAGTGCTTGAATCAAGCTCCTCATTTCCCTTCACTGGCTTATCTCTTGGTTTTGAACAAGGCTCTGGATTCATATTGATATATGCAAATTACACAGTGGTCTTACCTTTATTTTTTTCGCACCATCTATTTACTCAAGTTTGTATGATGTCTTGATAACCAGTACGGACCATGCTGAAGTTGTTCCAGTCCTTTTTCTAACAAACTAAACAAAATGTATCCTAAATCCAGCAACAGAAACATTTTTATCAGATCTTAATGATAGCTATAAGCAAGACAAAGGGTTAATAGAACTATGACTTTTCATGTTCCATAATACCTTGAGGTTTTAGGACATTCTCTAAAAGAAATATTTGGGTAATTTTGCTATGACCAAGCCATCAGTTGTACCTCCTTTGGGGTTAATTCAGAAAGCAGCCTGGGAGAGTTTTATTTCATAGAAAACAGAAGCACGGAGGGGCCAGATGTGTCATCTGTAAGAACAAATACATTTAAAATTGCAATGTCACAAAGTACAAAAAAAAACAAAGAAGAGAAATTTAGAAGTACTGCATGTAACATTTCTTCACTATTAATAGTTTCTTCTGTTCCTTTATCATTTTGCCCTTTTTCAGTGTGTAATCAACAAAGATACAGGTGTTTAGAGGCCACATTAATCTTCCCTCTCTTTTCGTCATACTAGAAAACATCTCTATAAGTTCATTATCCAGTAGATTAATCCTGAAATGCTGCTATCTAGTGTTATTTTGAAGCCCCAGATAGTTGGTTTGTTTGAGTTATCCCAACATGTTCTAAAATGGACACATATGTATGATTTGTATATTAAGGAGAAAATAGAGTAGGAAAAAAAAGTCTGTGCACTTGGTCCATAACTTTTGTTCTAATCAATGTTGATGTCAATTTACCTGGAAATAGTGTTAGAACATAGATAAATGCTGATTTGAAAAAAAAAAAAGCAACAAACTGAACAAGCAAACAAATTAATCAATGTCTTTATCATAATATGAAAACATTTTAAAGAAAGTGTTATATGACTTCTAAAATCAGACTAATCATAGTACATTAACAGCAATTCTGCATTATTTCAGGTTTTTTGAATTTATAAGTAAAATATGTATAATGACAACAATGGGGAAACAAAGGTAAAGTATATCAAAATCTTCCTAAGAGCAAACAAACAAAAAATAAAATCACGTCAGTAGTGGAATATGGCAAGTAGAAAAGAATATATGTGTAACTATGTATGATGATAGATGTTAACTAGACTTACTATGGTGATCATTTCACAATATGTATAAATATCAAATCATTATGTTGTACACTAATGTTACATGTCAATTATAGCTCAATTAAAAAAAGAATATATGGAGCAAACAAGTGTAGTGTGTAACTTTATGAAGTGTTTTCACCTTTTAAAATTTTAATAGATAAAATAATTTTTTCCTCATGGATACTAGTATAAAAAGAAAAAAATTAAAATTGAGGAGAAATTTACTTTTTTGTACCTTTTCTGACCCTCATTAAAAGTTCAGTTTTTTTTTAATTTTTTTTACTCTTTTTTAAATTTTTTTTATTCTTATGTTAATCCCCATACATTACATCATTAGTTTTAGATGAAGTGTTCCATGATTCATTGTTTGTGCATAACACCCAGTGCTCCATGCAGAATGTGCCCTCCTCAATACCCACCACCAGGCTAACCCATCCTCCCACCCCCCTCCCCTCTAGAACCCTCAGTTTGTTTTTCAGAGTCCATCGTCTGAAAAGTTCAGTTTTAAAACCTTTTATTCTTAATGATGATGATAAGTGCATTTGATATTCATAGATGTTTCACTTGGAAAGATAAAAGATTTTGTAATAATATAATGTTGGCTGAGCAGCTAGTTATTGCATACTTAAACTTTTGGTCTTTAAAATGTCATAAAAATCCTAGATCTTGGTAATTATTGATATTAATATCTGTTGATATAAAATGAGACTGTTAATTCAGGGGTCACTGTCACATTTAGAGGATTATGTTTCGGCAAATAAATTGCATCCTTTGACGTAAGAATAACTGCTTCTCATTTGTCTCCACTCTTTCCTTTTTGCTTTGGACTATTGATAACTACCAGGTTGCCCTTTAGAGACACTTTATTATTTTCTATGACAGCTCTCTATGTTTACAATGGGAAAATGCCGGTGGAAAGTATTGCTCTAAATATGACTTTGGAAGATGCAAATATTTCAAAAATACAAGATATGCACCTATTTGGCATAGGCTTCTAAGCTGTACTGTGTTCTTTGGGAAAGCTCCACACCTTTTTTTTTTTTTTTTAATAACCTAGCAAATGGAGGAAACACAATTAAGAATACTTTTTTCTAAATATGTTGTTGGTCCTTTTAAATGAGATATGGATGTCCTCCAGTTATATTTTTGTCTATGTTTACAAAAGAATACTTCACTAATTTACCCAAACTTAAAAAAATAGACTAATTTAAAAATATTTTTATTTATATTTATTTATTTTAATTTTTTTCTGTGTAATCTTTATGCCCAGCGTGGGGCTTGAACTCATGGCACTGAGATCAAGAGTTGCACACTCTACCGATTAAGCCAGCCAGGTGCCCCCCAAACTTAAGTAGCTTTGTAGAAATAAACTGAAACAGTTACCAAATTTTATCAACTTTCTATTGAATGATATAATTACTGGTAGAAGCCAATTGAAGAAGTACATATTTATCTTAGAAAATTTCTTAAGTTATTTTGAACAATCTCAGACACAAGAATCTAGCATGTATTTTAAGTGGAATACTTCACAACGTATAAAATTACAAAACAATATAAGCCATTTAAAAAGCTGAAAACTAATAATTTCAGAGTTTTTAAAAGTCTGTGTTCTCTAAGTAGCAAAGCATTTTACACATAGGAGAAGCTGAATAAATATTCTGCTGAAATTACTTGAATTATTTGGTTCTCAAGATGTATGCAACGATAGTTCCCATCTATTTTTATTCTTAAACCCTGCACAATATGATCTAATAGTTTTTTAAAAATGACAATTTTCATCCCTCAAATTTCTTCTGTAAAATAATTTTTAGATTAAAACGTAATTGTCTATAGGAAATAAAAGCTGTACATAGCTTTCCAAGTTTGATTAAGGTTTTATTGTTTTATGCAGTTAATTCTCTTCCATTATTGGGTCAATACTCTAAAATTAGTATGAAGCCTAACATTTTTAGATTACTCACATCAAATGTTATTTCGTGTTTAAATGTTATTTCGTGTTTAAAAGTTGCAGAGATATATTTAAGTGCCTGTTCAATATGAGATTAGTGTGAAAGTATCAGTGTTTTTATGTTTTGTTTTGTTTTCTTTTCTTTTTCCCCCATGACTTCTTTATCTTGGAACTTTGGTTATAAGGGAAAAAATTCTCACACACTTCTGGAAATTTGGATTTATGTTTTCCAAGATTTCACAGATTTGTTTTCCAAATTGTATCAGTTCTCAATTCAATAAATATTAAAATTAAATAATAATATAATTTTTATATTTCACTATGAAAGAACTTTTTGGTCTTATCATCATAATCAAATGATATTTGTCCCTGTTAATGCAAATGTATTTCAGTTCATTTTAAAGGAGACCTCCCATAATTGGATATATTCTTGTAATAGCATGGATCTTTGTGTGGATAACTAGAAAACATTTCAAGATTCTTTTCGAAATTTTTCGAATTGGAACTGATGCCATAATTTAATAAGTCTATGGTTTTCTATGGATTAAGTTTTGCAATTTTAGCTATGGGCATTTTACTATATGCCATGAGATTGTTCAGAGAGTTTTCTAGTTTTAGACAAGGCTTTCTTAATTTGTACCTGTCCTTTCTTGTACTCATTAACTTTTAGAATTTTTATTCTTCTTTATCTATTGCAAAATTATATCATTTATATCAAATAAAGTGTCCCTCACTACTCTTACCATTATCTATCTCACTTGCTTCAAGCCTTTACTTAGAAAATTTTAAATTGAATTGTTAATGAATAGTTTATATCTATAAATCTTTATAGATAGAGGTTGTATATATGTATATGTGTGTGTAAAGATGATAGATACAGAGATATAGACCTATAGCTCTTAAATATGGAGGTGGAAAAAGGACAAAAATATAAGATGCATTCCATAGTTTATATAGTCTAGTACAGTCAATTTAAACTGTGCACCAGTCATCCAGTATTGACTACAATGAATAATTAAGATACAGAGATGGTAATTAATGTTTGCTGAATGTCTTTTTGTTTATTTATTTGTTTATTTGTTTATTTATTTATTTTTGCATTAGGCACAGTGATAGGCCTTTTAAAAATCCTCCCAGTTTGCGTATAACACAAACAATGAATCATGGAACACTACATCAAAAACTAATGATGTAATGTATGGTGATTGACATAACATAATAATAAAAAATAAATAAAAATCCTCATGGTAACACTGCAAAAGTGTATGCTGTTTTCATCACCGTGAAATGATGAAGAGAATTGAAATCCTCACAAATTCTTTAACTTCTCTGAGTTTCAGTTATCTACAATGGTGACAAAGAGTTTCATGCAGGTGCTAGACTTTCAAAAAATATTTTGTTGAGACTCCACTTAGTGTTTTTTAGCCTTTCTTCACCCTCTGGGTAGGATTGCTTTCTTTCTGTGCTTCCTCAGCACTTTGATCTTATCTCCATAATAACACTTAAAACTTCGTCGTCCTATAATTCTACTTTGTGTGTCTCTTTAGGAACAAAGTGCTGTTTTGTTCAGCTTCTACCCTCTATGCCTTGCTCAGACCTAGCACATGTAGTTGTTTAGTACGTGTATGAGTACATAAAGCAAAGTCTTACACTTTCTAGTGTTCTTTATGAGTCAGCAGGTTATCTGTATATAGAAAGTGATCATTTCCAAAAAGCACCAATCTAAAGCAAACCAGTGATCATTAGAAAACGTCATTTGTTATTCTTCTAGTTACTTGTTTTGTGGTTAGAGAAAAATGAGTTTAGAAAATTTTTTTTTCATGTCATAAAATTCCAGTGAAAGAACATAAGTAAAATGAAAACTACTTATATTTTTCTTATTTGTGTTTTTAGAGCTTTATTAAGCACTATTGTGATTGGCTTACATTTTAACCCAATTTTTCTTTAATTCATGTAAATTAAATATTTCTCAATATTTAAATTAGAACACTGAAAAACAACGAGCATTGTTAAATTCCCTTTATGTTCTGTATTGTGTATATCACTCAAGTTGCCTCCTTTTGGACATTAGATATTCTTTTGTAGCTTGTATACCAACAATCTGATTTTGTTCTTAACAGGTAGATGGGTAGGTTTAGTTGATACACTCTGTTTTCAGTTCTCTTGTCTCTTAAATAAAATCTTCAAGTAATTATTTCATGACTTAATGCCTATATTTTATGCATAATTTTGACATTTAACAAGGAAAATTGAAGAATTAAATGAAGCATGAAGGAATGTGGATTTGTACATAGAGATAAAATCTAGAAATGAAAGGACACATTAACTTTGTTCTTTACACTGATTGCTGTCTGGTAAAACAGTAGTTATTATCTCTTTCCTGTATCCCAGAGCAATAAAAACATAATGGCTTAGAACAAAGCTGAAAAAAACAAGACATATTATAAATTATACTGTTATTCCTTAACTCCTTCATTTGTTCCTTGAAAATGGAAAAGAAAAGAAGGAATAAAAGACATAAAAGAAAGAAATGGGCAAATAAGAATGATAGAGGACTTTGCATTGCCCAAACATTATTTGAAAAAAAAATGTTTATCTAATTTCAAGCTGTGATTGTTAATCTCTGAGAGTTTTAGTTTATTTCTCCTAAATGGAGAATCACAACAAAAACAGAAAAGAGAAAGAGATAAATACTTTTTTATATATATCTATTACCATCTTTCCCTAATTAAGGTATGACTGTTCCCATGTCTAGCCACTTGTCTTCAGGTCCTCTAACTGTGGAAACCGGGAGCTAATGTAAAGGCTAAGTTTCAATGATTAATTAGGATTATCTTTAGTTATGCCGGCTTAGCTTCCACAGAAAACCCACTTTTAAAATATGCTTTCCTTTTTCTAAAACAAACATTGGACAACTCATTCAGGAAAAAAAAGTGGCCAGTTTTATTTTATAAAAATATAATTTTCTTAAGCATAAATGTAAAAAAGAACCTTGAAAATAAATAATGGGATAAATGGAATAGACAATATAATGTGTCTATATAGAAACAAATTAGGGCTTCTGTGTTAATTCATGTATAAATTTAGTTTCATTTTGTATTATTAGTGTTTAACATAACTAATTATTTTTTGGTTTGGGTGACTAAGAAAGTGATGGATGCAAAAGAATTTTTTAAACTTAAGGAAAATTTATTATAGTGGAAGACACTGAATTGCCTCTCAAAAAAAAGCAGTCATACTGAGACATGGAAGGAACAAACCATGAGTAGGAGAATGAAGTTATCCAAAGGTTGACTGATAATATTTAATATAAGAGGGACAAGATTTGGTCTGTGTATCTGTCTGTCTGTGTATCTGTTTATCTTTCTATCTTTTCTCATCTATGCTTTATAGGTCTATACCTTATAAATGTTATTCAACAATCTTATTTATTAAAATTGAAGTTATTATTTTTCTGGATTTCTTTTTCTTTAGATCTCACACAGTTTTTGTTTTTTTTAATACTGGATGAAACTCACTGTGCTATCTTGCTCATTTTAGCTCCCTTTCCCTTACATTCAGAATTATTTAGCTCCTTTCTCTACATAGGAAATCTTTCAACTTTCTTTGCAATATATTCTTTGGGCCCGCCCTCCTTTAAGAAAGGAGCTTATGCTAAATGTTTCCTTACATCCTCCTATTGAAAATTATTTATTCTGAGCTTCCGTGTATTGGGGAGACATCTAAGGGATGGTGATTGGATACTGTTGTCAATTATTTCTTGATTGCTTCCCTCATGAATTAGTTCCATGATAGTATCAGATGTAATGGAGATAATTTTGCACTTTCATACTGATAGCTGGGTGATCTAGCTTAATTATAATTAATATTATCATTTTTTAAAACATAGAGTGGATTTTAACATAATTAAACACACGTTTATTGGCTATAGAAATAACTTTTATTTTGACAGTTGATTTTCTTCTGTCAAATTCTGTAAGTAATTTTGAAGTGTATGATTTCATGATATTTACTAAACAGTTATTAAAATATTATTAGCATATATTTTAATATATTGCCTTTTTTTTAAGATTTTATTTATTTGAAAGAGAGAGAACAAGCAGAGGGAGAGAGAGAGAGGCAGGCTCCCTGCTGAGCAAGGAGCCTGATGTGGGACTCGATCCCAGGACCCTGGGATCATGACCCAGGCCGAAGGCAGCCGCTTAACTGACTGAGCCACCCAGGCGTCCCTTAATATCTTGCTTTTTAAAGGAAGTCTCATTTTAAAATATTTTGTTATGTATATGTGTGTATATATATGTGTGTGCATATATATATATACACAAGTATGTGTGTGCAAATAGATGTGTTTAATAAATTAAAAGGATTAAACTTCGGCTAGGAATCCCAATTGTAGATGAATCTGGCAGTTACGCAGTTTTGCCATTGCATGTTTGCATATGTGTATGTGCATGAGTGTATGGGTGTGTATGGTGTGTGAAAAGAGGTGTAATTATGATACACTTTTGTTGTGGCATAAAGCAGCTAATTTTTTCCTCTAACATCTAAACAAAAGGTCAAATTTTACTCCGCATTGTCTTTCTGGAAGATGTAGATATAAGAAGGGCAGAGAGATTCTTCTGTTAATTAACAATATTCCAGGAAAACTTAAGTCTTTATAGCAGCTGGGTGGACGGGTAAACATCAAATTATACAGGAATAATGCATTATTATATATACCTTAAAAATAACTGTCTGAAGTTTGCCAAGTCATTCAGCTACATTAGCCAGACATAAGAGAACTCCACTGAGTAAAATGAAAGATTGAATTTTCTTTTCTCCCAACTACAACTGCACACTTTTTTTATTATTATTTTAATAACTGTGTGTAACTTGATTTGCTTCAAGTCAAGTACCATCGTTAAGCATAAAGAGTAAGCCTTTGATTAAGAACAATTTTAGAGATTACCCTTTTTATTTTGCCTTCTTCCTGGCAACTGATTTCTTGATGATTGTACTTGAGCATCATTACCACAATTATCTCCTGATTGTTTTTTTTTCTTCATTTATTTTTTCTATTTCTATCCTAAATTACAGCAAGATGGTGACTAGAGATGTAATGGGGGCAGTTATGATACCTGCATTACTGACAGCAAGTGGGGTAGCCTAACATTGATTAACATACTTAAATATTTAAAATATATGCCTTGTAGAACTAAGTTTTAATTTTATGACTTTGATATGTACATTGAGTATAAAAACAATTTTAACCATCTTAACCATCTTAACCATCTTAAAAATCATAACTAAATTTTTATGGGACATAGAGATTAAATCTGTATCTAAAGGCAATTAATGCCCTGCATCTGTAGTAACAAAGATCTTCATGGTTTATTAATCTCACAGTATGCTAGGATTTAAACATTTCTCCTTTAGATGTATGTGCTCATTCACATTGGAATCTAATATGTGATATTGAACGAGTTCTTAAAGGACAAATGCAGGCAAAAATAAATGAAATGTAATAAATATATCCTAGGATATGCAGCAAAATATTCCATTACCAGTAATGTCTTACATTTTATATCTTTATGCTTATTCCTTTCTCTTAGGTATTTGTTGCTACTTAGCCTTCCCTGAAATGAGATTGAGATCAGTAAAAATAAGGGTCTTTAAATAGGCAAAATATATGAAAGTTCTAGGGTGAAATTATTATTTTTTTTAGATTTTATTTATTCGAGAGAGAGAAACAGAGAGCATGAGCAGGGGGCAAGGACAGAGGGAGAGGGAGAAGCAGACACCCCATTGAGCAAGGAGCCCAATGCAGGGCTTGATCCCAGGACCCCAGGATCATGACTTGAGCCAAAGGCAGAAGCTTAACCGACTGAGCCACCCAGGTGCCCCTAGGGTGAAATTATTTTAATCAATTTATTTAAACTAAAAAACAAAAATTCACCCATTTCCCCCATCCCCCACCTCTGACAACTATGAATCTGTTCTCTCTATGAGCTTATTTGTTTATGTTTTAGATTCTGCATGTAAGTGAGATAATATGATATTTGTCTATCTCTGTATGCTTATTTATTTCACTTACCATAATACCCTCGGAGTCCATCCATATACTCAAATGTCAAGATTTCACTCTTTTTTATGGCTGAATTATATATATGCATTTCTTTATCCATTCATCCACTGATGGACACTTAGGTTGTTTCCATATCTTGGCTACTGTAAATAATGTTGTAGTGACCATAGGGGTGCATATATCTTTACAAGTTAGTGTTTTTGTTTTCTTTGGATAAATACCCAGAAGTAGAATTGCTGGATTATATGGGGGCTCTATTTTAATTGTTCGAAGAACCTCCATACTCTTTTCTATAGTGGCTGCACCAATTTACATTCCCATCAGTAGTGCACAAGGACTCCCTTGTCCATACATCCTTGCCAGCATTTGTTATTTCTTGTCTTTTTGATAATAGCCATTCTAACAGTTGGGAGGTAATACTCATTTTGGTTTTGATTTCCATTTCCCTGGTAATTAGTAATATTTAGCATCTTTTCATGCACCTATTGGGCATCTGTATGTCCTGATGGTTCTGCAGGAGAATAGACAATGAGTCATGCCCACCTCAAGAGCAAGATGCTGGCCCAGACTAGCAGTGACCTAACAGACAAGGGGAATTGATGCAGGGAGTGGAGGCTGGGAGCCACTGGAGTCTGAGAACCAAATCCTAAAGCATTCCACCAAGAAGAGGACAAAGAGATGAGGATAAACCAGCAAAGAGACTGGGGAGGAGTAGCCAATGAAGAAGAAGGAAAACCAGGAGAGCGACATTCTGGAAGTGAAGCAGGAAAGTGTTTCTAGCATAAGGGAGTAATCAACTATGTCAAATATTGCTGAGAAGTAGGGTAAGATAAAGATGAAGTCCTTAGTAATTTTAGCAACAGCAGTTTTGATGGTATAGTGATGATTGAAGTGCTATTAGAATTAGAATTCACAGAGAATGGACCAGGAGGAATTGGAGTTTCTGAGTATAGGAAACTTTTTGAACCAAATTTTCTTTGTTTTTTGGTAAAGTAAAATAGAAAAATATGGCAGTAGCTTGAGGGAGAATTGGGGTAAAGGATTTTTTTTAGATGAGAAATACAGCAGCATGTTTGGTTACTGCTTCAAATAATAAAATGAAAGGAGGAAAAGTGGGAGAAAGAAAGGAAATAACTGTGACTGAAGAATTCTTCGAATAGGTGAAAGGGAAGGAATCTGGTTTGCCATTAGAGTGTATGGTCTAACATGGAAGAGCCTGCAATTTATCGTTAGGATAAAGACGAAAACAGATATCTGGGAATGGATACTTCATAGGTGTAAATGTGTGATTTGGGGGTTGGCAGAGTGTTTTGTTTTGTTTGCTTGGTCTGTTTTTTCAGTGAAATGGGAGGCAAGGTCATCAGCTGAGAATGAGGATGAGCAAGGAAGGATTGGAGAAGAGAGAAGCAATAATTGTAGTAATTTAGGACAGGGTCTGCAAACTGAGGCACATGTGAACTTCCCAGTGGGTATGTGATCACAGATCATTTTTAAAAAATCACTTTCAAAATTCTCTTGTTTATGGCATTTGACCCTAAAATTGATCTGCCTAAGAATGTTCCTTCTCACCTCTCCTTTCATTGCCTCTACCATGTGCCTCCATCCCTTTTGGATTTACTAATGCTGCATGGCTCCTGGGTTAAGAAGCCTGGGGCACAAAACAAAATAATAAATTTAAAATATTATCATTTGAGTTAAGAAAGTGAACGATTCCAACATTTAAGTAATAAGCCCTTTTGCGAATCAAGTAGTTTCAGGATTTTTTTGCTTTTATCACAATTGAAGAAGGACCTGATCAATTTATCAGCTGTTAATTAATAATTGTATTTTGTGATATATCATTATGTAATTTTTTTTGGCATTATTAGGGGTTCAATAAACTGACAGACAGTCTTATTACAATTCTCTTTCATTCCTATTTACTTATTTATTCTTAAAATTTATAAGAAGGTGATGGGTATTAAAGAGGGCACATATTGAATGGAGCACTGGGTGTTATACGCAAACAATGAATCATGGAACACTACATCAAAAAATAATGATGTACTGTATTGTGATTAACATAACATAATAAAATAAAATAAATAAACATTGAACATGAAAAAAAAAGAGAAGGTAATGAGGAATAGAAATGATATTTAGGGGTGCCTGGGTGGTTCAGTCAGTTAAGCTTAAGCGTCTGCCTTTGGCTCAGGTCATGATCCCAGGGTCCTGGGATGGAGCCCCGTGTTGGGCTCCCAGCTCAGCGGGGAGTCTGCTTCTCCCTCTGCCTGCCACTCCCCCTGCTTGTTCTCTCTGTCAAATAAATAAATAAAATCTTTAAAAAAAAAAGAAATGATATTTAACTCAAGCTATTTTTAGCAATAATATCAATCCATTGATACATATGCAAATCAGAAAACAAAATCAGAAAAAAAGTTAAAATTTCCCTTACATCTATACTGTGATAGAGTTCAATAAAATTACATATTTATATTTGATAATTACCAATTATATATTTATATATTTTGATAAATTATAAAATACTTATAATTATACTAAGTCAATGTAGCAGAAAAAATTAATACTTAAAGCTTAGTGGTCCCCAAAATAATTTATATACATAAGTCATGTTCTGTTTCAGACAAATAACATATATTTATTGTTTACCAGAAATTATATCATTTGCAACTATTTCCATTTACAAAAAAAGATTTTAGATTTCATCTTAGAAAAATGGTAGGGGTACAGTACTTTTTAAAAACTATTTTAGAAGAGTTACAAACAAAACAGCTTGTGGATAACTGGTGGAGAGTTGCAGAGAGCAGATGCTAGAGAAATAGAGTTGCCAGGCCGAACAAAAAACTTATTTGAGATTAGAGAGCATGAATTTAAGGAAAGATTATGCAGCATGGTTGTGTGTGTGTGTGTGTGTGTGTATGTGTATTTTCCCATCATATTCAGTTGCATAGAGAACCAAGATAGAATAGAAATATCACTGTATTTTACCAGGGGTGTTTGGCCACGGAATTGAGGATATGTGCAATAAAGTGATACAATGATAAACTATGGAGTTTATGCAGAGTATAGAGGTGGGTGAGGAATACTGAAAAAACGGATTTTGTCAAAGGATGGTAGGTCTCTTCAGGGTGGAAAAATTGGGTTGCAATCTGGGATTCACGTATAATGAGCATTTGAAGATTGGAATGTCTGAAATTGCAGTACTGGATGGACTGCAGTTACTATCCAAGATGAGGTTATGATTTTATGTTTTTTTTTTCCCCACTAGAACTCAAGCTCCATTAGGGCAGGGCTTTTTATTTTTTTTATTCATATGTTATGTTATGTTATGTTATGATGTTATGTTGTTATGTTATGTTATTGGTCCTCTGTTCCCATCTGCTATACTCCCCAAGTGCCTATAACATTACCTTTGGATTCACATAAGCCAAACAATAAATCATTGTTGGATGGAGGAATGTAAAGTGCATAAGCACAAGAAAGGAGGACTGAGATTGGGTGGATAAAAAGATCATTCAAGGATACCGTGTTTAAGAACCAGAGAGGCATAGAAGAGAATTTGAATAAATCAGGAAACCAAATCTTCAAAACATCCAAAAAAATCTTAGGAAAAAAATTTAAACTTGTGTAATGTATATACATATACATACACAAATATATGATTGTATATATTAAGTTGTACTAATATATAATTCATAGTTAATTTCTACAGTCATCAATACATCCATACAAGAAAATAGACAAAGAGTATATTTTTAAAAAAAATTGAGGTTTATGCCATGATATTTATATATCCATACAAGAAAGAGGGATATAGTATAGTTTTTTTTTTTAATTGAGGTTTATGCAGTGATATTTAGAAATCCTTGTTGATTATATTATTTGGTGATACCATAGTTTTAGATTTTCTATTTATAAATATTATCTGGCCTGGTTTGTGATCCCCCATTATTTTTTCACTCCTCATACAATGAGTCATGAAGATTTTCAACATTTAAATATTTTCAAGGATTCTGTATACCTTTATTTTTTATGTATTACCAGATCACCACTGGACTAGTGGTGATCTAGTGATTAAAATTATTTTTACATATACCTTTCTTCTCTCACTCAACTGAGAACTCTTACAGTTTTTATTGTGTCTCTTTTGTCTTCTGTACTGTTTATACGATAAAATAATAATAATAATAATAATTGCAATAATACTTATACCACACTTATCAATTCTAGACCATAAACCTAAACACCTTACAGATACTAACGTCTTCTAGTCTGACAAGTGTATATGATAGGTTCTGTTATTTATTTATTTATTTTTAACAAATGGGGGAAAAAAAAACCCTGAGGGATAAAGAAGGTGAATAACTTGGTTAGGATCACAAAATATGGCAGAATTAGAATTCAAACCCAGAGGGTCAGGCTTCAGAAACTTCTAATAACATACTATACTGCCTCTATAAAGTGCAGAGCTGATGAATAGTTTGTAATCAACAGTGGCAACAGAAAAAGCAATTATTGAATTAATTTTTTTCTCTCAGTAAATATTTAATAAGTGCCTATAGTGCTAAGCACTCTGGTTTCCAGTTAATAAAACTGAAATGGTTCCTCCCTTCATGGAGCCTAGAATCCAGTGATAAAAATATAAATATAATTTGCTCATATAGTTACAGAATTGTAAGTGCCAAGAACAAAAAGAAAGATATTATGAGACGCTATAAAAGATAGGCCTTTTTTGGACTATAGATAGGGTCAAGCCGAGGCTTGAATCACCATGAGGAGCCAGCCAGGTGATTAGTGAGGGAAGAGTTCCAAGTAGAAAAATAGTACATGAGAAGGCCAGGATTCCTGGAACTAAGAAAGAAAGAACTTCTTTTATTTTGTGTATCATTAGTTCTAAACAGGAAACAGCACGCTGAAACTTAGGTTATTTCAATGGCGGGTTATTTATAAAGAGACTGATTGCAAAGGTGTAGGCTGGACATAGGGGTTACTTATAGAATGAAGCAAGAACTTGAGGTTAGCGTTAGTGGAGCTTTTACTACCCCAAGACCAAAAGGCAGAAACAGAAGTTGCTGGAATTGGGAAAGAGAGGATCGTGTAGGGCGGACCTCCTTGTGAGAGCAGTGATCTTCAGTCAAGGGATACAGCCAGCCAGAGCAACCCAACACTTTAACACCGACTTTCCAAACTACTAATAGGATTGGCTCTCCACATTTCCCTATCAAAGGAAAGTATATGGGAGTCCTCTGATTATTCCCATTCAGTTAAGCCTCTGGGGGCAGAAAGCATAGTGAAAAAGCAGGAGAGAGCATGTGGATATCTACTAGATTTTTTGGCAACTACATGATCAACCCATGTATTTAGGTCATGTTATGGAATTTGTCTCTTACTTCAGGAAAAATGGTGAGCCTTTGAAATGACCTTTTGCTTTGAAATGGGGAGCCAGAGAAATTGTTGCTAAAGGTTCTGGCACCAGTTTCCAACGTGAGGAGTGGGGGATTTCCCCACACCAGTCAGCAAGTCTGATACCAGTTGGATGTCCTACAATTCAACTCAATTCTGACACTGTCTACCTGTAGATTGCATCATATCCTACAGGTTAAGTGCTCAATCCTACAAGGCTGCCCCTGGCCCCATGTCAGACACCTGTTGCAAGTGCAGGATGACACCTGTGCTTCTGAATAATTAGCTGCAAATCAGAAGTTCCATTGAACCTTTGGGTTGGGTTCAAATAATTTGCTAGAGTGGCTCACAGAACTTAGAGAAACATTTTACTTATTAAATCACCAGTTTGTTATTAGAATATATATCAGGAAGAGCAAAATGGAATTGTTGTGTAGGGAGAGGTAGGGGAAAGGGGATGGAGCCTCCATACACTCTCTGAATGCAGCACTCTCGCAAATATTCACATGTTCACTGACCTGGAAGCTCTCCCAACCCAATCCTTTAGGGTTTTTATGGAGGCATCCTACGTAGGCACAGTTGGCTAAATCATTGGCCATTGGTTATTGAACTCAATCTTCAGCCTCTACCCCTCCCTGGAGGTTGGGTGGAAAGACTGAATGTTACAACCCTCTAATCACATACTTGGTTCCACTGGCAACTTTAGGTTACCAGTTCCCAACCTTTGGTTACCTTGGGGCTTTCCGAAAGTTACCTCAAAAGACATCTTTGCCGCTCTCATCTCTTAAAAAAATTCCTAGGGTTTTAGGAGATCTGTTCCAGAAACTGGGACAAAGACCAAATACATATTTCTTACTATAAATCACAATATCAGGGTTGTGATCAGATCTGTATTTGAAAAAAAAAATCATTCTGGCTGTTTAAGTGGCTTGTTGGAGGACTGCAGATGGGAGAATGTATAGATAGGCAAGATGGGGGCTTTTTTTAAATATAAATTTTATTTTATTATGTTAATCACCATACATTACATCATTAGGTTTTTTTTTTGTAGTTTAACCACTTTCCATTTATTTTTTTATTTTTTCTTTCTTCATTTATTTTTTTAAATTTTATTTTATTACATTATGTTAATCACCATACATTACATCATTAGTTTTTGATGTAGTGTTCCATGATTCATTGTTTGCGTATAACACCCAGTGCTCCATTCAATACGTGTCCTCTTTAATACCCATCACCAAGCTAACCCATCCCCCCACCCCCTCCCCTCTAGAACCCACAGTTTGTTTCTAAGAGTCCATAGTCTCTCATGATTCATCTCCCCCTCCAATTCCCCCCCCTTCATTCTTCCCTTCCTACTATGTTCTTCTTTTTTTTTTTTTTAACAAATAATGTATTAATTTGTTTTGGAGGTACAGATCTGTGATTCAACAGTCTTACACAATTCATAGCACTCACCATAGCACATACCCTCCCCAATGTCTATCACCCAGCCACCCCATCCCTCCCACCCCCCACCACTCTAGCAACCCTCAGTTTGTTTCCTGAGATTAAGAATTCCTCATATCAGTGAGATCATATGATGCATGTCTTTCTCTGATTGACTTATTTTGCTTAGCATAATACCCTCTAGTTCCATCCACGTCATTACAAATGGCAAGATTTCGGGTTTATTGATGGCTGCATAATATTCCATTGTATATATACACCACATCTTCTTTATCCATTCATCTGTTGATGGACAGCTTGGCTCTTTCCATAGTTTGGCTATTGTGGACATTGCTGCTATAAACATTGGGGTGCATGTGCCCCTTCGGACCACTACATTTGTATCTTTGGGGTAAATACCCAGTAGTGCAATTGCTGGGTTGTAGCATAGCTCTATTTTCAACTTTTTGAGGAACCTCCATACTGTTTTCCAGAGTGGCTGCAACAGCTTGCATTCCCACCAACAGTGTAGGAGGGTTCCCCTTTCTCCGCATCCTTGCCAACATCTGTCCTTTCCTGACTTGTTAATTTTAGCCATTCTGACTGGTGTGAGGTGGTATCTCATTGAGGTTTTGATTTGGATTTCCCTGATGCTGAGCGATGTTGAGCACTTTTTCATGTGTCTGTTGGCCATTTGGATGTCTTCTTTGGAAAAATGTCTGTTCATGTCTTCTGCCCATTTCTTGATTAGATTATTTGTTCTTTAGGTGTTGAGTTTGATTAAGTTCTTTATAGATTTTGGATACTAGCCCTTTATCTGATGTCATTTGCAAATATCTTCTCCCATATTCTGTCGGTCGTCTTTTGGTTTTGTTGACTGTTTCCTTTGCTGTGCAAAAGCTTTTTATCTTGATGAAGTCCCAATAGTTCATTTTTGCCCTTGCTTCCCTTGCCTTTGGCAATGTTTCTAGGAAGAAGTTGCTGCGGCTGAGGTCTAAGAGGTTGCTGCTTGTGTTCTCCTCTAGGATTTTGATGGACTCCTGTCTCACATTTAGGTGTTTCATCCATTTTGAGTCTATTTCTGTGTGTGGTGTAAGGAAATGGTCCAGTTTCATTCTTCTGCATGTGGATGTCCAATTTTCCCAACACCATTTGTTGAAGAGACTGTCTTTTTTCCATTGGACATTCTTTCCTGCTTTGTCGAAGATTAGTTGACCATAGAGTTGAGGGTTCATTTCTGGGCTCTCTATTCTGTTCCATTGATCTATGTGTCTGTTTTTGTGCCAGTACCATACTGTCTTGATAAGATGGGGCTTTGAAGGGTCAAGAGCAGAAATGGAGGTAGGAGAAGCTAAGTTATTTGGTAATACATGTGGTAGTTCCAGTTAGTGTGGTTGCAGATCTTTTTTGAAGGTATAATTAATAAGAGTGATGATAGTTTGGGTGAATAAGTTGCATTAAAGTGTCAACATTGACTTGTGTATTGTGTATATGAGTTATGTAACTGCGTAGATGCTGGTGCCATGAACTGCTGTAAGAAAAATTACTTTATTAGCAGAAGGGGATAGGGATATTAATCAAGCATTCAGTTTTAGACATGAAATATTCATGTGGATGTGTCAAGAAGTTGAAAATACAAAATTAAACCAGTCTGGTCAAGAGGCATACATTTGGGTGTCCTCTGCAAATAGACTTAAAACTATGTAATGACGATATAATTTAAAGGAAGAGTATATTAAGGGACCATAAGGGAGACAGAACTAAGCCCTGTAAAACCTGAATATTTAGAGAAGGCATGCTAGAGAGGGAGTAAGCAAAGGAATCCATATGCTTGCACTAAGCTAGCACTTTTATGTAAGTTATCCCCACTCAGATTACAATAATTTTATGAAGTAGGTATTATAATACTATGAATGGGGACCTGAGAATCAGATTAGTCAACTTGGCTATATTTTTTCCTCACTCTAAAACTAATGCTTTCCTATGACAAAGGGTTGTTGATTGTTGACAGGGATAAATGCTTATTAAAATGAAGTCAACATCTTTGTAGAAGTGATAGAAAAAAGGGGTGGTAATATGAATGAGGGGAGTTATTTTAAGCACATCTTAATTCATATTATAATTAACTAACCTTGTTTTCCCCGATGATATGGTTTTCCATCTTTTAAATGGGGTTAACCCATGCAACTAAAACTACTATAAAATAGATTTTGTCATGCAGTTACCACCAATTTGGTTTTATTACCCAATGGGTAAAAAATTAATTTAATCCCCAAGCTACATTTATGAAGAGTTTTGGTACTTATTTCCAACAACTCATTCCTAATAACTGAGCATGCAATTTATTAACAGAGACTAGAGAGTGGGTGTTTGAAATGTACGGTTGAAAACAAGTCTTGACATTTAAATCTCATCACATAAAAATATGAAATCCATTATTTTCTATTAGGATATTAACAATAGCACTTTAAACTTCTTTGTTAATGACTGCACTTTCATAATCAGTCCATTAACCACAAGATGACTGTTATGAACTCAAATATGTGTCCATAATGATCTGTAAGTGCTTCCACTGAGGCATCTGTCTATACTTGGGAGGAGAAAGCACCTTTCAGTTTGTAATAACACAGTGACTATAAGTCCTGAGTAGAAAATATTAATGAACACATGATTTTGTCTTGATTTGAGGTGTTAGGACAGAAAACTTTGTAATCTTAACATTCCATAGTCTGCAAGCAGTTCTGGATACTGCATTTTTGCCATGTGAAAATCATTTATACATTTTTAATACCATATTTACATTCTAAACTTATAAAGGCTAAAAACTTATATTAGGAAATATAAGTAGGATGTCTTTCTACTTGTCACACACTTTATGGTATTAGGTCAGACATGTTTATTACATAGACAGTATTTGAACCATTTGTTACCATTAAATACCACATATTTGTACTAAGGGAGGATAAGCAGTAGAGTTATTTTGTGAAATATTTGCTCAGGCAAGGATAGAGTTTATATTTTAGATTTGTGGTTAAAGCATTTTTATCTGTTCATGTTTAAGTTTGTAGTAGACTTTTATTTCTTCCTTTTTTTTTTTTCCTTTTTTTGATTGAAGTTACACTTTGCAAATAACTTTTACATTCTATATCCAGTCATTCTACCTTCTATATGCCAGGCAGTCCTCTAGCTCTTGATGATAATAGCCTTAAAAAAAAACAAAGTCTTGGGCTCCTGGGTGGCTCAGTTGGTTAAGCGACTGCCTTCGGCTCAGGTCATGATCCTGGAGTCCTGGGATCGAGTTCCGCATCGGGCTCCCTGCTCAGCAGGGAGTCTGCTTCTCCCTCTGACCCTCCTCCCTCTCATGCTCTCTGTCTCTCATTCTCTCTGTCTCAAATAAATAAATAAAAATCTTTAAAAAAAAAAAAGAAAATTATAAAAAAAAAACCCAAAAAAACCAAAGTCTTCAATTTCATGATGCTTACAGCAAATCAAGCATGGAAAATAACACAAGTATATATAAGTACATTTTAAAGTAGCTTTATTGTTCTAATGTTTTTGTTATAAAACTGTTATGTAGGGGCACCTGGGTGGCTTAGTTGGTTAAGCGTCTGCCTTCAGCTCAGTTCATGATCCCCGGGGTCCTGGGATTGAGTCCGCATCGGGCTCCTTGCTCTGTGGGGAGCCTGCTTCTCCCTCTCCCTCCACCTCTCCTCCCTGGCTTGTGCTCTCTCTGTCTTACTCTCTTTCTCTCAAATAAATCAATAAAATATTAAAAGAATAAATAAATAAAACTGTTACCTAGCAAAAAATCCAAGATGGTATAGTTGATTAACGATAAGTTATGTTAAACAGTCTAATAATTTAGAACGTCTTAGAATTTGATCATGTTGACACAAGTTGAAACTTGACATTTATAATGTTTAATCCCCAAAACAAGTATTACAGAAGAAAAGATAAAAAATAATATGATGTTTACAAAGTGGCATCAATTAATTAATGAGATATTTTCAAAGTGTTGTTAAGACATTATACTCTGAAGTTTATTACAAATTCTTAATTTCTAAATATAGCTGATTTTGCCATATAACATTGAGAAAAATAATCTGACTCCACTAACTGATACTTATGATGCTTAATGTTAGTTTTTGGCTTTGCCAGAGTCAGACTTAAAACATTAGTTTTGATAGTGAGATGCTGTTGATAGTACTTTTATCAAACCATAGCAGACATTGAGAAGTTATAGCTCTTGGATTAATGCTTTAGGAGCAAAAGAAATTTACATTTAATTAATGTTAAATTATTTCAGAACATCTCTGTCCTGCCAATAACAGATGGATCTAAGAAAGTTAAAATCATCTTAACTCATTCTATTTAAAAAACTAAATTTTCTTTGAAGTGAAAACTGTACGTTGATTTGTTTTAAAATGTGTGGTGCAGCACTTCTGGCATAAAGTCTGAAATTATACCCTTTTCAGTATGAATTTCTGTGCAGGTTTGAGCATCTGAAAGCTCCATTTTCCTCTTATGTCAAATGAGATATTAATACTGCATGTGTCATAGGTTACACCTAATATTATATGAGATCATCTATGTTAACCTGTGATAACAGTGCTGGGCACAAATTAGCCTTTAATAAATGCTATTACTCTTATTTTAAGTTGTTTTTTATTATCTTATAATATTAATTGATATTAATATTTAGTTGCTTTAATTATATAATAATTATTTGAAAAATATTAAGAAAATAGGTATCCTTTTTCATATGAAATTTACATAAATAAATCAGTTTCAGATTATAATATATAGGTAGCATTGGAATCTTCTATCACCTAAAAGGGCTTATGAATTTTAATGTCATCAGAACCTTAGTTGGTTCTCAGTTGGTTTTATTGACATTTTGATTATGCATTATATTTCCAGTTTCTTGCTCACTTCCTTCCTGAACATCAAGGTCCTACAGGACCATGTCTTGTTTATGGTAGAATTTCCAACATTTAGTATATTTCCTCTTACATATGAATGAATTAATAAGAAATTCCTCAAATTTATTTTAACAACATAAAAAGAAAGCCTTTCTCCTTAATGATGGATCAAATGTGTCATATTCTTTTATGAAGGATACTGGTGAACTATATCTTAAAAGAACACTTGGGAACAAAAGAAATAATACACAAATGGTCTTAAGGCAATATTTATTAAAATAGATAGGTGAGTATTGGCATCAGGGAAATACAAATCAAAACCTTAATGAGATATCACCTCACACCAGTCAGAATGGCTAAAATTAACAAGTCAGGAAACGACAGACGTTGGCGCGGATGCAGAGAAAGGGGAACCCTCCCACACTGTTGGTGGGAACACGAGCTGGTGCAGCCACTCTGGAAAACAGTATGGAGGTTCCTCAAAAAGTTGAATATAGAGCTGCCCTACGACCCAGCAATTGCACTACTGGGTATTTACCCCAAAGATACAAATGTAGTGATCTGAAAGGGCACGTACACCCCAATGTTTATAAAGCAGCAGTGTCCACAATAGCCAAACTATGGAAAGAGCCTAGATGTCCATCAACAGATGAAGGGATAAAGAAGATGTGATACACACACACACACACACTCACACACACACAAATAGAATAATATGCAGCCATCAAAAAATTGAAATATTCCCATTTGCAACAACGTGGATGGAACTAGAGGATATTATGCTAAGCGAAATAAGTCAATCAGAGAAAGACATGTATCATGATCTCACTGATATGAGGAATTTGACAAACAAGACAGAAGATCATAAGGGAAGGGAGGGAAAAATGAAACAAGACGAAACCAGAGAGGGAGACAAACCATAAGAGACTCTTAATCTCAGGAAACAAACTGAGGGTTGCTGGAGTAGAGGGGGGGTGGGAGGGATGGGGTGGCTAGGTGGTGGACATTGGGGGAGGGTATGTGCTATGGTGAGTGCTATGAATTGTGTAAGACTGATGAATCACAAACCTGTACCCCTGAAACAAATAATACGTTATGTGTTAATAAAGAAAAATTAAAAAAAAATAGGTGAGTAAAAATGTATTATTTTTACCTTATGGGAGGAGGAATATAAACATGAAAGCTAGTTTTAGTGTAATAATTTATAATCATTGCCGTCATTTAAAAATCTGAAAAGCACTCTAGAAATTAATTCCTTTCATTTTTTTTTTTAAGATTTTATTTATTTATTCATGAGAGATAGAGAGAGAGAGAGGCAGAGGCAGAGGGAGAAGCAGGCTCCCCGCGGAGCAGGGAGTCCGATGCAGGACTCGATCCCAGGACCCTGGGATCATGACCTGAGCTGAAGGCAGACGCTTAACCGACTGAGCCACCCAGGCGTCCCGATTCCTTTCATTTAATAGATGTAACTCAGGTGAAAAACAAAAGTTCAGTTTCCTCTCATTATCTTTGCTTTTAACAGAAAAAAAAAAAATTCTTCTAAGTTCCCAACCTGTTGCTATCAATATCTAACAAATAAAAATGTTTTCCTATACCAATAACAGACTTAAGAAAAAATCTTTATTAAAAAAAATCGTGACCTAATATACTGTTAATGAAAAAGGAAAGACTGACAAAAGGACCAGTTGGGAAGAATATGGTTATGATAATGCTTATCTTTGCTAGTAAGAGCACTGAGGAACATCTTGACTTGACAAAATAAGCTTAGTGAAAGAGGGAATTTGGCACAATTTGTGTGATGGAAAAGTACATATTTACCTTAATTTTCACTCTTGTTGTTCACCACCCATAAACTTTTTGCCCTCAAGAAGAGGATTAGCCCTCTGAAACATAACTGTGTACTGGAGAGCACAATGGCTTGTTGCAGCAAGGGAAATAAAATGGTAACTATAAAACTAAATTGTAGTCATGAAAAGCAAGTAGATGGAAACTCATTACTCTCCGCAGGTTAGAGATAGAAACACTGCAGGATTCATTTTTTAGAGCAAACAGTCTTTTCTTTCTTTGAGTACAGTGAGGAAAAGAAAATCATTGACTTATTTTCTCTATGTTCTCTTTTGCCAAGTATTATTTTTCTTTTCACATATGAGTTTTGGGCCTTTCTGAAACAGGAGTTATTAATTTAAGCATAAGAGAATGTTGGCCAAGATAGTATTTGAAGTAGAAATCACTCCCTATTTCTTGAAATTTTCTTCTATTCAGAACATCAGGCCAACCTGATTGGTTACTCCTTTTCAGAAAGTCTTCTTCATTGACCCCTTTTCCCATTTCCTTCCTTAAATGTTAATTGTCTATAATGGAACTTTTTTTTTTTTTTAGTCTACTTTCTAAATAGTCTTCCTGTTGCCTAATCAAATTTCTTTAGTTTAAATCCTCTAGTGAAAATTCCAAATGGTTCCATTTTCTATCATTGATGTTCAGAACCTTATTTCCAGTTTTCTACATGTACAAACCTGCACTGATTTTTGCTTACTTCCCTCTTGCTTCTGTATTCCCAGTTGTGGTAAATAACATCATCATCTAACCAATCTCCCAAACTAAAAATTCTTGTTATACAGGTCTCTTTCTTACCCCCACATCTTAGCCTATAAATTACCAATTCCTATAGATTCTAATACAGAATTTCTCTTCTTTTTTTTTTTTAAAGATTTTATTTATTTATTTGACAGAGAGATAGACAGAAGAGCACAAGCAGAGGGAGTGGCAGAGGGAGAGGGAGAAGCAGGCTCTGCACTGAGCAGGGAACCCGATGCGGGACTCGATCCCAGGACCCTGAGATCATGACCTGAGCCGAAGGCAGACGCTTAACCATCTGAGCCACCCAGGCGCCCCAGAATTTCTCTTCTAATCAGAGCTTTTATGTGTCACAGCTTCAGGTCATGCATTCATCATTTTCCTCCCATGTTATTGATCAGTCTCCTAACTGAGCTCCCTGCCACTTTCCTCAACCAGTACAGATAATGAGTCCGGTATCAGTTATCTACTGAAATCCAGTTTGGCTCTGTTACTCTTTGCTAAACTATCTCCACATGGTTCTACTAACCATAGTCCCAAGTCTAAACCCCATCATACTTCTAAGTCTAGACCTGAACTTTCTCTCCAGCCTCAATTATAACCGTTCCCCTCCAAGGATGCCATAGCCTATGTTCCTGTATAGGAATTTCTCTGCATTTTCTGAGCCTGACATCTCAGTCTTTCCCCATACTTTTTCTTCTGTATGAAATGCTTTTCTTTCTTAAATGCCTGGTAAACCCCTATACATTCTTCAAGACCCAGCATAAATGTCACCCCTTTTTGAAGACTTTCCTCACACCTCATTTTATGTTCCATTATAGAATGTAACACATATATTATAATTTTTGTTTATAAATATTCCCTTATAAGAAAATAGCTTTTCTGATTACGGGAATTATATTTTTGTGTTTTCTGTATATGATATAACATAGCATAATATAATTTTAAAGTAGGCATCACTTAAATATGAATTGAATGATTATGTTCTATTACTACCTTAAATAAAGTCTATTAGTTGGAGTGGGTTTACAATCTCTATGATATTATTGGCTACCTGTTTTAACATATTCTAATTTTAAATCCTATAATAAGTTAGCCCTTATCTTTAGCTTTATTCCTGCTCTAAACTTGATAGTCAACCTGTCATTAGATTAGGGACATTATAAGGATCTCTGGGTCAAAATATATTTGTTTGGAGTTGAGAATGGCAGACTCTAATTATTATTACTGCTATTATAAGCCAAGTACTTTATTAAATATTTTAAGCATTTACCCAGTAATTCTTACAATAGTACTATGAAATAACCAATATACTCATTTTTTTTAATTAAGAAAATGAGAATTGAATGAATGGTTTAAGTTTATGTATTAGTAACTGACAGAGCTGGGAACCAGACTCTTATATCAATCTGATAACAAAGGTGCCAACATTGTAGACAATTCAGCTCCAGTTTAAAATTGTTTCTGGTTCTGTTGTGACTTAATACATACTTAAATTAACTGGGCTCATGCTTTCTGTTATCCAGCTTTTATTATATTTTTAGTCATCCTCTTATAATTAGAATTGATTTGTTGGCAAATAAAGGATAGTATTTTCACATCTCTGTCATGTAATAAATGTTACAATATATATACAGTTGTATATATATGTATATATACAGTTATATATATATATATATATAACTATTAATTTAACAGAAATAGTATAGGACTCAGGAATGTTTTTATTGCTTTTATGTTTCTTGGTGGTCTTTAGAGGTAAAATAAAAAGATTACCAAGTTCTGGGATTTAGGAACTTTAAGTTCCAGGTTTGGTTCTACTTCTATTAGCAGTTTAACCTTGGGCAAGTCAGTTTCACCATCTGGATGAAACGAGACAATTTTCATAATTCCCCAAATCCTAAATTATAATGGATCTGGAAAGGCCAAAAGCCTTTCCAAATGTTTGTAGGAGAATCAGGAAAAAAAGGAGTATCTGAAAAATCACTATAAAATGCCAGGGATAATCATTACACACCTATAATCACAAATTCATAATGTTAAGCTAAAGTGTTAAGCTAAAGATGTCAATATCTGAATAGCATGGTCCATGTTCATGAAGCTGAAAATCTAGCTGGAGGTATGGGACAGATTTTTAAGATATACTTAGCAATTTGAAACATTATATATAATGTTCCAAAAGATAAAAAGCTCAACAGGACCAGGTTAAAACAACAACAACAACAACAACAACATTTATTTATGAGAATAGAGGAAGAACATTTTAGTCTGGGCCAAAGCTGGAAAAAAACTAGGGAATGAATAAACCAATTTTTATCCTTTTGCCTGAAGTCTTTAAAAGTGGGACTCTTTCTTTATAAAGTAAAGATATTTTACCAACTTGATTAGAATTAAGCTTTATTGAGGGAAACAACAAATCTTTCAACTGATAAGGAAAACTTCAGGCCTGTTTTCCAGGGAGATAAGGCTTTTAAATCTCACCATGTTAGTGTCCAGTGGTTAACCTAGAGGAAGACAGCTGGAGCAGAGCAAGCTGATAAAGAGTGGGGTGTAGCTGCCAAGAACACAAACACTTTATGTCTAATTCTTGTATTTTTTGGTGTGAAGCTAAAGTTATTACTACAGAAATCAGACCAATGAAATTCAGCTTCCTTTTTTGTCCTCACATGCTCTTTTTGTTCCTATAACTCTTTTTTAAATTATTTATTTATTTATTTGAGAGAGAGAGAATGAGAGAGAGCGAGTACATGAGAGGGGGGAGGGTCAGAGGGAAAAGCAGACTCCCTGCCGAGAAGGGAGCCTGATGTGGGACTTGATCCCGGGACTCCGGGACCATGACCTGAGCCGAAGGCAGTCACTTAAACACTGAGCCACTCAGGCGCCCGTTCCTATAACTCTTTTAATTCTTTAATTTTGTTACTCTTTTTTTTTTTTTTAAGATTTTGTTTATTTATTTGAGAGAGAACGTGAGAGCAGGGGGAGGGGCAGGAAAGGAGGGAGAGGGAGAGAGTCTCAAGCAGATTCTGCACTGAGTGAGGAGCCCACTGGGGTGGCTGGATCTCGCGACACTAAGTTCACGACCTGAGCTGAAATCAAGAGTCTGGTGCTTAATCGATTGAGCCACCCAGGCGCCCCTTGTTACTCTTTTTTTAATCTACCAAATTATAACTACCAATATTAGAGTATCTAGTTGTAGTGATGGAAAGGAGAGTTGAAAGCAAAAAAAGATACGAAGTTGTGCAAATGATTGAAAAGTTCTACAATAGTATTCCTATTTAAAATAGTTAAAATAAAAAACTATGTTTTTAATGTTTTAATTTAATTTAAAAATTTAAACATTTGAGTATAATTGACACAGTGTTTTATTAGTTTCAAGTGTACAACATGAAGATTCAACAGCTGTATACTCACCTCAAGTGTAGCTAACATCTGTTACCATACAGCACCATTATGGTATCATTGACTATATTCCCTGTGCTGTGCCATTTATTCCTCTGACTTATTCAGGTCAGACTAAAGGACAGATACCCTATGATTTCACTCTTATGTGGAATCTAAAAAACAAAACAAATGAATAAACAACCAAACAATAGGCAGAATCAGATACATAAATACAGAAAACAAACTGATGGTTGCCAGAGGGAAGGGGGTGAGGGGATGGGCAAAATGGGTGAAGAGGAGTGGGAGATACAGGCCTCCAGTTATGGAATGAATAAGTCATGGGAATAAAAGGCAGAAGCATAAGGAATAAAATCAGTGATATTGTGATAGCAATGTAATGGGACAGATGGTAGGTACACTGGTGGTGAGCATAGCATAATGTATAAACTTGTCAAATCACTAAGTTGTACACCTGAAACTAATGTAGCATTATGTGTCAACTATACAACAACAACAACAACAACAACAACAAACTGTAAAAAAAAATGGTACAGAGTGAATCTGGGAAGTGGTCAAAGCAGCATATGCAGCATTTTCTCTTCATGTTAATGGAAATTATATTGTGTGTACTTTCTCAATATATAAAGGGATATCATACTTTTAATTATGGGCAGCTATCAGATAACTTTAAAGAAGTGAGAAAACTAGCTGTTATCTGAAAACTGTCAAATGAATGTATGTTAAAATACTAAGTAGGCATCTTAACTATAAAACACTGAACGTGTTAAGCTATATCTAATTATATTTGGCTATGTGATAATATAGGTACCATGAACATGAAAAGTAAATATTATTTGATCATGATTTAATCATTAAGAGACAACAGGAATAAAAGATCTGAAAATGGTAGGCATGTAAAATTTGTAATGAAGACACAATTTAGGTTGTTGCAAGAAAAACGTACAAAACATTCACTTTAATGTAAGTTAAAGACGGAAGTGCAGCAAGATTATATATATTTTTTCTTTATCCATTTGTCTATTGATGGATAGTTAAGTTTCTTCTATATCTTGGCTATTGTAAATAATACTACAATAAACATAGGAGTTATATGTCTTTTTGAATTAGTGTTTTCATTTTCCTTGGTAAATATCCAGTAGTGGAATTACTGGAACATATGGCATTTCAATTTTAATTTCTCAAGGAAAATCCATACTGTTTTCCATAATGGTTGTACCCATTTACCTTCCCACCAGCAGTGTATAAGGGTTCCTTTTTCTCCACATCCTTGCCAACACATGTTATTTCTTGTCATTTTGATTTTAGCCATTCTAACTGGTATAAGGTGATAGCTTGTGGTCATAACTTTCATTTCCCTGATGATTAGTGATGTTGAGTGTCTTTTCATATGTCTGTAGGCCTTCTGCATGTCTTCTTTGGAGGTATGTCTATTTAGGTCCTCTGAAAAAAAAAAAAATTTTTTTTTTTCTTGTGTTGAGTTGTATTAGTTCTTTATACATTTTGAATATTAACCCCTTACTGGATATATTATTTGCAAATATCTTCTCCCATTCAGTAGGTTGCCTTTTTGTTTTGTTGATGGTTTCCTTTGCTATGCAAAAACTTTTTATTTTGATGTAGTTCCAGTAGTTTATTTTTGCTTTTGTTTCCCTTGCCTCAGGGGACATATCCTAGAAAAATGTTGTTATTGCTCATGTCAGAGAAATTACTGCCTGTCCTCTCTTCTAGATTTTTTATGGTTTCAGACCTCACATTTAGATCTTTAATCCATTTTGTGTTCATTTTGCACATGGTGTTAGAAAGTGATCCAGTTTCATATCTTTTACGTGTAGCTGTCCAGTTTTCACAATACCATTTATTGAAGAGACTGTCTTTTTCTCATTGTATATTCTTGCCTCCTTTGTTTTAGATTAGTTAATCATATAATCTCCCTGATGAACATAGATGCAAAAATCCTCAATGAAATATTAGCAAACTGTGTACAGCAAGACATTTCAAAGATCATTCACCACTATCAGGTGGGATTTACTCCAGGGATGCAAGGATGGTTCAATATTTGCAACTCAGTCAATGTCATATACCATATTGACAGAATGAAGGATAAAAATCATATGATCATCTCAACAGATGCAGAAAAGGCATTTGACAAGATTCAACATCCATTCGTAATAAAAACTCTCAATAAAGTAGAATTAGAGGGAACATACCTCAACATAATAAAGGCCATCTATGAAAAACTCACAGCTAGTATCGTATCAGTGGTGAAAAACTGAAAGCATTCTCTCTAACTAAGGTCAGGAACAAGACAAGGATGTCCATTCTTGCCACTTTTATTCAACATAGTAATGGAAGTCCTAGTCACAGCAATCAGAAAAGAAAAAGAAATAAGAGACATCCATATTGGTAAAGAAGAAGTTAAACTGTCATTATTTGCAGATGACATGAAACTATACATCAAAAATTCTCTCTTTACTTATAATTTACACTCTGATCCTATTGTATTGGATTTGGTTAGCCAAGCAAAATAGATGCCTTAAACCATCTTGGTGTATTATTTAGGATAAAAACAACAGCAATAAAGAAACCAACTGGGTTTTGAAGTCAACTGAGTTTGAATCACAGCTCTCACTTAATGGCTCAAAGGCCTAAAGTAATTTTTCAACTGCCATATGCCTCAATTTTTCAACCATAATTTGTAAGTAACATTATAAGGCTCTTTCTGAGAATTAAATTGGACAATTAATACAGAAATATCATACCAGTGCCCTTTATATATATATATATATATATATATATATATATATATATATATATATATATATATATATATATATGTATAAATTCTTATTAAATGTTAGGGTTGTTAATTACAATAATATTTGCCAATTTTTTTCATAAGGGGACAATTTCTTACCAGCACAGTTTTTCCCCCATAGAAATTAGGGCTCATTTGACTTTTAGTATAATGGAACTTATATTAACTAAAATTAAATCATAGCTAGACTGATGAAAACAATTTCCAAAAAATATATGATTTAAGTTACTAACATAAAATATTTATTTGATAAAATTAGTTTTTATTTACATATTCTTGATATCTGATATATCCTAAATTCTAGTTTGCATAAAGTACTGAATTTTAAATTTTGTTCGGTGGTTATAAATTTTAATAAATTGATGGTATTGTTTAAGTACAAATAGAGAAAGTCTATAATAGTTTTTTTTTAATTTTTTTAAAAGATTTTTATTTATTTATTTGACAGAGAGAGTACAAGTAGGCAGAGAGGCAGGCAGAGGGAGAGGGAGAAGCAGGCTCCCTACTGAGCAGGGAGCCCGATGCGGGACCCGATCCCAGGACCCCGGGATCACGACCTGAGCCGAAGGCAGCCGCTTAACCGACTGAGCCACCCAGGCGCCCCTATAATAGTTTTTAAAGCTTTACATAAAATATACAAGTCTTGGAAGGAACGCATACTATTCTCCATTTATTCCTTTATCGCCATATTAAATCTCTTTGCTGACAGCATAGGGGAAATTATAATGATTTAAAGAGTGAATCTTTATCAGTATTTGGCAGGGAAGGAAAATAATGAAACTTATAAACAGTTATTTATAAGTAGATTTAACTTAAAAGTGACAGTTGCTCAGTATTTGATTTATACATTCATTCCAGGCAGTAGAGCAGACTTCCACAGTCCATTAGATATCCTTTTAAGCTGGGTTTTGATATATGAAGATATACATTTTGGGTGTAAAAGGACTATGGAAATGCTTATGAGGAAATAATTATGTGACCTGTTTTGTAGTTTTTTCTTCCTTCTGCCCTCACTTACTTGGAAGGTAGTCCATGATTTTCAGTATTGATTTATTAAATTATAATTTGACCTTTTTGTATTCAGTAATTGACACCAACCAGTTTCTCTTTTCTGCTCAGTGTCCTACCAAAAAGAAAAAAAAAAAAGAGACTACACTATCAAAAATCTAAATAAAACACAAATATGATCCAAATACCCAAATAATAAAGAGAATTCTTGGCTTTTTGTTTCTGTGCTTTGATGGATTCAGTTTGTTTTGCAACTTTGTGTTTAGCAGTGCAGTTTTAGAAATATTATTTTTTCCTACTTATGGATATTTCTTGGATGGGAATTAATTTACTCCAATGAAACTTAAAATAACTCATAATATCACTTCATTTATGTTCAACAAATCTACCTGAAGAGATGCCATTTAGTTCTGCTATATACTATCCACTGTAAAAGTAAATACGTCTATTGAGCACACCATTATGTTCTGTTGTTCATTGATTTTTTTTTCAGTCTCCTGAGAAAGTAAATTTGCTTGAAATTTCGTCCATGCATCTAGATGTTGTGAAATGAAACTCATTTATTCTGAATATAGTGTAGGGGAATTTTAAAGGTATATTAGGTCACCTTGTCTCTGCAATTGTTTTTTGTGTTATATTTCCCATTGCTTTGTTAAGTGACTGGTGAAATGGGATTTTAACATATCCCTTGAGAAAGTACTTCAGGAAGAGAGAGATACAGTGAGTATAATTCTGTTTATAAAAGTAAAATCAAATAGCCCTCTTTTGAAATTTAAACAGTTACATCTAGTTATTCTCAGAGAGCTTACTACCGAAATAATTTGTGTTTTACATTTGCCTATGACCCAGATTTTTGAATGCATTTAAAGTACCTCTCCTTTTCTACATACTTCTGCAGTATTTTAAAATGTCAAATTTGTGTTTCTTATAACATTTTGTCAATATTTAGGCAAGGTTTTACTTACATCACAGTCAATAATGGAAACTGGTGTAGTATCATGCCTGATTTCATATTGGCTAATCGTTGAGAAAGGATTTTTACAGTCTTTTTGTGTTGTGCTTTTGTTCTCAACATAATGATTTGTATACTGGGCAGCTAGACACTGTAGCAGATATCTGCTGTTTGATTCTAAAATCTGTGATAAATTATTCATGTAGATTAATACATAGTAAGTGCCTTGTGTAAGTCACTCTGAGGCATGATGAAAAACAGACATAATACATATAAACCTTTTTCTTTAAAATATCTTATAGTCTAGTAAATGCCAGATCTTAGGCTGTACTATATATATCTACAGTTTGTGTTTCTGAGGCAATTTGACTTTGTAATCTATGTTTTAATGTATTAGTGACCCACTTTTGATGTTCTCGAGAAACAATTAAAACTCCCTTGTTATTTCCCCAACAACTTGGTGATTTAATTAGGAATACAAAACCCAGCAGTTTTCACAGACAAGACTATGAACACACTGCTTATTTTTGCTATTAGCTGGTTAGCAACATTTAGCAAAATATGGATGTTGTTGAAATATGTCCAATCTTTATACTTTTCAGCTCTTCTATTAAGAGATCTGGTCTCGGGGTGCCTGGTGGCTCAGTCGTTAAGCGTCTGCCTTTGGCTCAGGTCACGATCCTAGGGTCTTGGGATCGAGCTCCGCATCGGGCTCCCTGCTTGGCAGGAAGCCTGCTTCTCCCTCTCCCACTCCCCCTGCTTGTGTTCCCTCTCTCACTGTGTCTCTCTCTGTCAAATAAATAAATAAAATCTTTAAAAAAAAAAAAAAGAGATCTGGTTTCATAATATTCATGCTGGGTGTACTTTATGTTATCAAACTTCCCAAAACTCAGTAGAAATACGACAGTTCTTTAGATGGCAGGCAGAATATTAAAAGCTACCATATGATGATCACTTCTTTCAGGAAACATTGCTCTGTCAAGAACAGGGAAGAGGTATTTTTCCTTAAGCCATTCAAGAGTTTTCATCTGCAGGGAACTCTCAGAGCCATTCTTATATATATATAGTAAAGTTAGAATTTCCTATATATAATTATAACAGTAGGGACATATAGAAGGGAATTTAAGCAAACCATCTATTCATAGTCTTTTCTGTAATTCTGCTAAAAAGATTAACCAACTTGTTAGTTTTCCTTGTTGCTGTCATTGAAACTGCCCAATATGTGCTCTTGTCCATAAGTAAAATTAAAATACTGTCAAAAGCAAATATTTTACTTAAATCGGATGAATGATTATGCTTAAAAACATTGGCTGATTAGTAATTGGCTGAAATTGTCCCACCTTAGTTCATGTTTTTTTATTGGCCATGTAACATCTGTGAATTAGTTTTATGTGAGTTGCAATCTTACCAAAAAATGTAGTCCTTGTTTTATGTTCTATTATTTTTTCTTTTTTCCTAAGAGTTGTAATAGAAAATGAAAAACATCTATAAAGGAAATGATATTTTCTAAATACTCTTTTCTTCCCACATAAACATTCATTGTAAATTTGTTAAATTTCTTTGCCTTGTAGAGACTTTTACAAATCTCAAAAATGGGTATTTATTTCCTTGGAGATTTCTTCATTGAACTTATTAAAATCCTTAGTGGGTTTCAAATGCAGCAAGTTGCGGGTTTCCTCCTTCCTTTTTTTTTTTTTTTTAAACTTTTCTAATTTTGAGATTAGAAACTCTTATTGACCAGGTTTCTTTTTATTAGTTTGAGTTCTGAGTCTAAATACTTATTTTACAAGTCCATTCAACAAACTGTTGAGCTTTTTTAATCAGTAAGATGAGAGGAAATACCTTCATTGCACCTTAGAATGTCAGTTATTTAGGATAACTAGATGCTTGATTCATTTAGTTAGAATAGTGCAGATGCACTTGGGGATAAGGAGCTGAGAATAAGTTAACTTAAAAATAGAGAGCTACTTTGTACCCAAATGTATGATACAGTTTTATAGTATCACTGAAAATTCTAAGAAAAACCAGTCTGGACATACATTTTTCTAGTTGGGTCTTTCACAAATCACCTACCTAGTTTCTTTCTTATTAAATTTTATTCAAGTAAGTAAGTAAGGACTCTCTCAGCATGCCCAGTATGAATGCACGCTTTCAACAGTGTGTATCATATGAATCAGGAAACATTACATTGAAGTCATGGTTACAATAAGACAATATGAAACTTTACAATAAGACAATAAAAAACTGACTTCTTAGAATCTGATTTTTAAAAGAATGTATATATATTTCTTATAAGAAAAAACAAAACATTCCTATGGGACTTTTTTTGGAAAACCTTATAATTAAGAGTAAGTAATAGTACAGATGGAAGAATGTAGCAATTTTATAAATCAGAAGTTTGCTTATTTATATTATGTGACCACTTACCCCTCCAGTTGTTGCCCTGTATCTCTAAAATCCTTCAAAGCTAAACTTTTTGAGAGAATTCACACTTTCCATTTTCCTACACCATTTTTCCCCCAGCTATTGATTTCCACATCTTTAAATCCAGCAGGGACATTTCAGACTTCCTTTTACATAGACTTGGCATATTTTGAAACAGTTACTACCATCTGACATCCTAAAACATCTTTTCCTTGGCTTCCATGATAGTATTTTCCTCTTTCTTTTGATCTTTCCCCCCACTTTTTCTCAATCTGCTTTTATACTCATTTCTACCCTGCTAGCCTTTTCTACTCAGTCTTTAAAAGTTATGATGTAATGTATGGTGATTAATGTAACATAATAAAATAAAATTACAAAAATTACAGAAACACTAATTCAAAGCGATACATGTACCCCTCTTTACAGCAACATTATTTACAATACCCCAATTACGGAAGCAGCCCAAGCATCCATTGATAGATGAATGGAGAAATAAGATGTAGTATATTGTGTTTGTGTGTGTACACACACACACACACACACACAGGAACATTATTCAACTAAAAAAAAATGAAATCTTGCCATTTGCAACAACATGGATGGAGATAGAGAGTATAAGGCTAAGAAAAATGATTCAGAAAGACAAATACCACATGATTTCACTCATATGTGGAATTTAAGAAACAAACAAACAAAATGAGCAAAGGAAGAAAGAGAGAGAGAGAGAGAGAAACCAAGAAACAGACTCTTAACTATAGAGAACAAATTGACAGTTACCAAAGGGGAGGTGGGTGGGACAATAGGGATTAAGGAGTGCACTTGTGATGAGTACTGGGTGATGTATGAAACTGTTGAATCACTATGCCATATACCTGAAACTAATATATCATTGTATGTTAACTATACTGATATTTAAAATAAAATAAAATAAAAATAAAATAAAATAAATAAAAATAAAAGTTAGAGCTTCTAGTCCAGAGACTTCTTTTAGTCAAGGGAAGGCAAAAACTTTTCTGTAAAGGGCCAAATAGTAATTATTTTAGGATTTGCAGAACATATCTCCACACTTTGAGGAACATGTGGTTTCTGTCACAATTATTCAACTTTGCCATCTTGGCATGAAAGCAACCATGTACAACACATGATTGACCAAAGCTGTGATTCTAGATATGTTGTTTTGCTTCTTATTTTTTTTCCTGGAAAGAATCTTATGGGATTCTACCAAAATTCTCTCCTACTTATCACAGTTAAAGGAAAAGATTTGGCTAAGATGACTGTCCAGCCTCATAAACCTAGATCTTCTAATACTGTTATTTTCACAACATGATCAGAAACAGTGGTCTGTACTTTGATCATCTGCCTTCTCTATATCTCCCCCCCCCCAAAAAAAACCTGGTATCTATCTCAACTTTCACTATTTTTGTCCCTATTGTTTTTTTTCATGTCAATTTAAATTATATTCCTAGGAGTTCCTTTCTCGTATGAGGCTTTGTCCTGGAAAGAAGCTTAGAGTTTGTTTCTTTTGTTTTGTTTTGTTTATTTGTTTTAGTTTTGAAGCTTCATATGATCCAGATTATTCTACTACCTTTCTGACTTTACCATGGTCCTTTTGTATTCACCTGCAAATTTGAGTCAGCAATATTTTCTCCCTGTTTTAGCTGCTGTTTTCTGATTGGTTAACTGCTTTTGAGTTCTCTGTTAATGAGTTGGGTTCTGAGGGCTGTGAGGAGATTGAATGCCTTACCTGTGCTTCCTTCCACACAATTACTGGTACCATGCAGATTTTGTAGCTACCAGTGGTTTCACTAATAGGAATTGGTGTTTTGGCGTTCACAGAATGGTTTATAACTGGAATTTATAGTAGATGTCCAGAGATTTTTGGTTTTGCCATCCTGTTTTAGGGGAGGATTTGGGAAGATTCAAAAACTGTTTCATTTCTGTGTTTCCCAATAATCTCATAGAATTCATTTGATGTATTTATTTTTCAAATTAGGGTTCTGGATTCTAGTATTTGAGGGTATTGTTGTTTATCAGTTTTTCCACTTATTGATTCTTTTATTCAAAAATGACATTCATTTATTGAGTATCTACAGTATTTCAGGAACTTGGCTAAATGTTTATGATTCAGGAAACAGAATGTTCCAGATATCATGTCAGATTGCTTTAAGAAATAACATTCCATTTACCCTTTAGAACAACCCAGTTTTCATTTTCTGTATAAGAGGCTGGGAGCAATTATATTGCTAAAGGTTATAGATAGCTTCAGTACTGGTTCTTTGAGTTTATTGTGCAGTTGGATGAAATATACAGTTTAAACAATAATTTACTACTCACTACTGCCACTCCGCTGGGCAGATAGGATAATGTGCCAGATTTTATCACCATATTTGCTTATTCTTTATATTAAAAAAAAACTTCACTATTGAAGTTTCATTATTACTTTTAGTAGGAATTTAAGCAGATAGTGGAAGGCTAAAATGAAGAAAAATGATTAACTTTCACACACTCACATAGACAGACATATATATTTAAAAAAAAAGATAGATGAGATAATGCTATGTTAGCATCAGTCCTTATTTTGAAGCCAGTCAGGATAGGAATTCAAGTCATGTTTCACTGCAAAGAAGAAATGTTAACTGTTCTATAATGCAGACATCATTATTGTATTACTACATGCTTAGCTGATCATGTGAGGTATATCATTTTCTTTTGTGTCTAGGCCAGATTAACTGGATAGAAATATCATAGGCTTTTCTTTAGACATTTCTACATGTGTGCTCATATAAAAATACCAATTTAAAAAATATGGCATTTATAAAACATCTGTCATTATTTTTGTAGAGCATTTTTATCATATTTAATACCTACTAAAATTACCACTTATTTTAACATGCTTAGATTTCTTCTCATTGATATAGTGTCTGTGTTAAGTGTTCACTAATGCCTTGCTACTCAAAATGTGGTCCAAGGGCCAGCAGCATCCTCATCATTTGGAAGCTAAAAATGGGGAATCTGGGCTCTACTGAATCAGAATCTGCATGTTAACAAGATCCCCAAGTTATTCTTATGCGTCGTAAGTTTTGAGGAGCACTTTTCTAATGTTCTTAGACTTACCAGTTATGCGAAGGAAATAATGTTGACTACTAAATTCTGAATAACTTATTGAGAGGTAATTTTTAAATTATAAATAGTATTTGAACAGATGAGATATATGAAATTTTTACTTAAAAATCTAAAAAGCCTGTGTAATATTTACACCTAGTTCATTTTTTTTTTTTTTTTTGGTAGGGGTTTATAGTAGGTCTGAGCATTAGAGATCATTTTATAAACTTTAATGGTAGCAGAGATCATTTTATAAACTTAAATGGTAGCAAAGATCATTTGTTTTCATGAGAATTTTTAAAAACTATATTGATTATGAGTTAGCGCCTGGGTGGCTCAGTCATTAAGCGTCTGCCTTCGGCTCAGGTCATAATCCCGGGGCCCTGGGATCGAGCCCCGCATCGGGCTCCCTGTTCAGTGGGAAGCCTGCTTCTCCCTCTCCCACTCCCCCTGCTTGTGTTCCCTCTCTCCTATCTGTCTCTGTCAAATGAATAAATAAAATCTTAAAAAAAAAAGAATTAGCACAGAGAGATACTAAATAAGGTCGTGTACCAAGGGGCTATGTACCGTTCTGCCACATCTGCATTTACAGTGGCTCATAGCTAGAATGTAAGTAGCTTAAGAGTAGAGATCTATTTTCTTTTTATATGTGGATGTGTGGAACAACACCCAAGCAAATGGTAGGATTTCCATAAATGTTGAAAATTTACCTTCAATGAATGTGCAGAGTCACAGATAACACTACAGGATGATACAGGAAGGCAGCACACATTTTCAAAAATAAATCAGTGGGAAAAATACTTTTTGTAAATTATATGTTTAATATACAGACATTTTACTTCACTTGAGAATTTAATTTATTCTTTATAAGAATCCTTTTAGGTGGCATTAATCACATTTTCACAGATGAAGGCTCCAGTTAAATGCCTTGACTATATTTGTCTTGACTATATATGTCTTGATTATAGTGTCTTGATTATAATATATAATACAGTATATATAATACTAGTATAATATACCACAATGTGAGCTATTATATGTTGACACTAATATTCAATTTTTTAGAAGTGCTTTAGATTTCCCACCTTATAGTACTGAGGGTTTGATAATTAGGAATATCTGTTCCTATTTGCAACATAGCTGGCAGGATTAAGTATATATCCTGTAACTTGGCCTTAACTATAATTATTTCCTCTCTGATTACTGCACTCTGGAGGCACCCAGGTGTTTGAATGTGTAGTAGTTGCTAACTTCAATATGTGTCTAGAGTCTCTAGCTTGACCTTGATTAATCTAGAATGAGGAGAAAGCTGTGACTTAATTGAAAGCACACTGACCTGATTGATTGAAGATGTAGGTTAATTTCCAGTTCTGTTACTGATGCTGCTTTGAATTTAGTCTTCTTTTTTAAGCTTTCTTACCACTGTTTCCTTTTGTATAGAATGGGGGAAATTCTGATGACCTTATATGACTATCACTATTATCAGATTTGTGTCAAATTCATTTATAGTGGGCCCTTTAAGGGGACCAATGGGAATAGAATTCCCTGTTTCTGTGTTTCTGTCTGTCTAAAACTGTTTTTCTCTGTCCTCAATATTCATTGAGTTTTTTTGTTTGTCGCCTTGCTTTGTATAATAGTTTTGAAAAGTCTGGTGTTCATCTAATTATTTTACTTTATAAATTATTTACCACTTTTGCCTTGGAGGCCTTGAGGATTTTGTCTTTCTCTTCAAAATTATTATGGGTCAGTTTTCCCAGTTGAGCTTTTCTAATGTGCCAATTCAGGCCTTTTTCTTTCTCTGGAAAGTTTTCTTGGTTTGTAGTTTTAATTATTAGCTCTGCTCCATTGTTTTTTTTTTTCCTATAAAATTTTTCAATCAAATTAGATTTCTATCAAATAAATTAATATTGGTAATTCAGGTATTCTTTTTGCCTATCTTTCATTTTCACTACCTTCTTTCTGACCCTTTTACTTTTCATATGGCCTTTTCATTCTTTTAGTTATTTTCCTGCCTTTCTTTAATGAACTTTAGTGAATTTTCATTTGTTTGTTTGTTTTTCCCCCTGACTTGGGCATTTTGTAGTGTATTCTCTATTTCAGAGATAGTTTTGTCTTTTTCTTCTGTTTCTTTCTGGGGACCAATCAACTTTTTACCCCATTCATCCATTTATTTTTTTCCACTTTGTTTTTAGATTCTGAGTTTCTGTCTAAAGATGCCTTTTTTAAATACACATCATCAGACTCTTGTTTGAGTGTATTTAATGCTGCATTGAGGGCATTCTCTTCAGTTAATATGTGTGGAACTTCGCTAATTTTCTGCAGTAGCTCTGGAAAGACTTCACTTTCCTCTTATTCATCTTTATGGTATAGGGATTTTATACAATATCCTTAGTTTAATAGTTGTCTCTTCTCTTAGTACAGCAAATCCAGGTACTTTATAGGATTTTTGTTTGTTTGCTTTGGTGGGGGTAGTTTATGAATCCTCCAATTTCTTCACTTTCTGTCTTGCATGACCCTAAATTTTCTCTTTCTTTTCTTTTCCTTTCCTTTCTTCTCTGTTTCTTAAAGATTTTCTTTATTTGACAGAGAGAGAGCATAAGCAGGGGGAGCTGGAGAGGGAGAAGGCTCCCCACTGAACAGAGATCCCAGATGTAGAACCCTGGGATCATGACCTGAGCAGAAGGAAGATGCTTAACAGACTGAGCCACCCAGGGGCCCCTTTTCTTTTCATTTTCATCATCAAATTACCAGAGTATTTTTTATCTTTTTTTTTTCTTTCCAATAGGTTATGCTTTTCAGAGAGTTCCGCTTTAAATTGCATCTATCTCTTTAAATCATGTCTGCCTTTTAAATTATCCCTGTCCCGTTTAAAAGGCTTCTGACCTTTTGAATTGTACCTACTCTGATAACCTTTCCCTATAGTCCTGCTCTGATTTGCACAGATTTTCAGATATAGGGTACAATTTGTTTTTCAAGTGATTATTGCAAATCATGCTCTCTTTTGTCTTCCCCACAGGTTTTCTCAGTCTACATTTGCTTGCTTTTTGAGCAGGAAATGGGTTGTAGCATGAGAAATCTGCAGTTTTGCCATTCTCTATCTTCAAGTTATGCCTGAAGAATTTACGTAGAATTTAATTTTCCCACTGATTTTTTTTACATAAAATTTAATTTTCCTTTTCATTTTTCCTTACTTGAGAGGAATACTGTGTAAGATGAGTGGCTACATTGCCATCATGGTCCCCAGCTCCCCTGAAAGTCTTCTATAAATGTTTGTACTTATAAAACTAGAGTTATATTGTTTTACTGCTTGGCAGTTTTGATTTGCCTTTGTTCAGATTTGTTTCTTTCATAAACTCTAGCTGGAGAACATTGTCTACTTTAGCATTGAGAGCATGTTTTGCAGCATGATATACTGTATTTTGTAACAGTTTAACCACTGGCTCATTTTAAATCATATTTTAGTCTGCTTATGAAATAAATTCATTCATTGATGGATTATTCACTTGTTCTCTAATCGAAATATTTGAAATATTTATCTTTCAAAGTCTCTGGAATATCTCTGTAGAGTAGTTCATTTTTCATCAGAAATAATGAAATGATTAACATAAGAATAAAAAAAATGCTGAAAAAAAAGAAAGAATGAAATGATATAATAATTATAATGTGAAATATAATGGTGAGGGCCTTGTGGAATGAATCACTCAGGTATAAAATATTTTTAATTTTTAAACTTTTTCTGTTTTGTATTATATCAATTATTTGACTTCTGATATTTTTGTAAATATTGATAAAACCGAACAAAATGTTCTATCCACAAAGTTGCCAAATGTTTTATTTGTATGAATATTTCTACCACTGACAAAGTCCATGAAAGAATACAAAATGCAGCATAATTTCTCTAGTAGCTTTACTTTTTTCACTTAATTTCATACATTTCAATAATTTCAGAGAAGTATAAGCTCTGATTATTCTATTTGGATATTGATACTTAATAAGTTTTTATAATTTTTCTAAATTAAATATTGTAATTAGTAAGTCAAACCTGCTAGGTAATGCAAACTATACCAATAGATTAGCTAGATGAAATTTGAAATCTCAGAAATTTTCTAAACACTTTAAGAACACACAAATGAAGTATTACAAAAGAATAAGTTTAAAGATATCTTATATAATATGTATAAGGATGTGAGATTAAGTAACTGGAAGAAAAATACAGTGCTGTGATTCCCCACCCCCCCCCGGGGAAAGATAAATGGCTAAAAGAATTACAGTAGATTATTGACTGACATTTGAGATTTTATTTGAATCAAAGACTCAAAAATATTAGATTATATTTAGATTCTGGGGCAGTTTTAATCAGTTACTTCCAGTTGTCATTACTTAATTTTGGTTTAGTGAGAATCATCTTTGGAATGTATTATCTCAGTAAAACATGCTATGGGTTAGATACATGAATTGGCTTAAAATGTCAAGTTCATCCTTCCATCCTAGAATTCACTTCTTCCTATCTTCATTTTCACCAGGCTGGTCTCATCATCTCTCCTCTCTGAGTCTCCCTTCTTGGATAGCAACATCCACTCTTGCCTGCTGTCAGTCTTTTCCCTGAACATCAGTGATCTTCATGGAGTGAAATGCAAAGTGCAGGAGAGTCATACCATTGCTTTCTCATTCCCAACTTACTCCCTATCTGTTTAAGACACAGTGGTATCTCCTAATAGCTCACTGTATAGAGATCAGAATCCTTTATACATAAAACACACAGGAGGGTGCGAACACAATGTTATGGGAATCAAAGGTATTGGTATAGAGGTCCATATGTGGTTTATGTAAGCAGTGGTAATTTACCTGAATTTTGGAGAAGAGGTAGAATATTCAAGGCATTTATAGATACTCTTGTATTCTAGGTAAAGGGAGGGACAACAAAAAGCATGGAAATGGTGAGAAACAGGGCAATTTCAGATATCGGCGATAGATTATATATAAGAATGGGATGAATTCGTTCATATGGATAGCTTTTGACAATGTTCAGAATAAACCTGAATGCTAAGATAAGGTTTTGGATTTAGTTGATTTGGTAAGTAGTGCTGCTCCATTGGCAGTTTTTGAAAAGTGAAATATTCAGAGGTAAGCAAAGATCCAACTTAATGTAGAAAAATAATATTGTGAAATAGTTTACTTGTTAAGAATAAAACACATTTTGCAGATTCATAAGATTCTTTACTTGATCTTAGCCCAAAGCAGTTGGATTCATAAGATTCCTAAATTTAACAATTATATTTTCATATTTATCAAAATACCCCCCAAATTTTGTAATGATAAGAAACATAAAATAGGTAAGACCAATTTCTCTTTCTTTTCTTTTTTTTTTAACCTCTAAAAGGAAAGGTCTCATTGTTGTTCATACAGAGTGGATAATGAAATTAATGTTCAATTTATCTCCAAAGAAAGGTCAGTGTACTCATTCAATAGCATTATTTCAAGAGACATAATACACAACATGTTACAGAGGCCATGCTTGCAAATTATTTCATTTTCATGTAGTTAAAATCATGATAACATGGGAGAAGATTCCCATGGCGAGAAAACCAAAGAAAGACATTATCACAGGCTTTAGTTATGCTATTATTTTTCATTCAATGTCCTCATGGGAATGCATCTCAATATTACAGACCCTGAAAACTAAGGAAATCCATATTTAAATATTCTTTAAAATCCTTTGAAAGCAATGAATACATAAGAATGCAATATGACAGTGTAATTATGTGAGCATCAGTATTTTCTCATTCCAAATAGGGCATTGTGGTTTTAATCCCTTCTGTGCCACCCCCAAATATTTTTAAATTGATTTGTATTTGCATTAATTACTGGCTCTAGCAATAAATATAGATGAGATGACACAACATATACCAGAGAGTTTAGGAGCTTTCAGAGCTTATGGGCTTTCAGACAGACCTGGATCCCAGCACCTACTCTGCTGCTTCCCAAATGCTTGAACCTCGGACAAGCTGCATAATTATCTGGAGCCTTAGTTTCCATAACATAAAACAGAAGCAAAAATAATGGGATTGTTATAAGAATTACTTGACATATGGATGCATAACATCGTGGCCGACATTTTAATTAACAATCAATAAATGTGTTGTTTCATGATTAAGGTATTATGATCATGCATGATAGAGATTGCAAGTATGAACCCCCCCCCCCCATTTTCTAAAATCCTGCACTTCAACTTTCACCAAACCTATTACTTGAAATTTCACTATTTATTGATTCATCGGGTCGGAAAAATCTCTTTGCCACTATAATCCTGGCAAGGTACAGATATTGGCCATTCACTTCTTTCATGAAAGCATGGTTAGGGAAGGGAGGAGGGAAATGGAGAGAGTGAAACAAAATTAACTTGAAGAAAGGGACTTTAGAACTGTTGAGTGTCAAAGCAGGAAGCTGGAGAACAGCGTAGGTAAAACAAGGAAATCAAAGGAAGTCTGAGAATGAGAGTTGAAGTGAAGAGTGCCTCCCTCTGGTACTTACTAAAATTTTAACTTTGGTTGAGTCAGCTTTCTTGTCCTTAAAGTCAGCTTTTCTCTGCCTTTTTCATAGGCTACTGAGAGATTATAGAGAACACAAGGTCAAAATTCAGATTGCTTAGTTTCAAATCCTATCTCAAACCCCCTCAATTGTCTGATCTGGAGCAAATTACTTAACAACTACAAACGTAAGTTTATCAACCTATAACATGGTGATAGTTAATAGTACCTAACTCCAAAGGATTATATATATATATACATATATATATATGGTTTATATACGGTTTATATATATACGTATATATATATACGTATATATATGGTTTATATATATACGTATATATATATATGGTTTATAAATGCTGTGATGTTAAACAAATACAAATTATTTTAAAAATTGGCCCTGCCCTTTACTTTGTTAGGTGTAAATGAATGTTTTAGTGTTTTCCAAGTACCATAAATCTTTTTCCTGGAAGTGGTTTATTATATATTCAACAGTAACATTATTTATCTAATATGCATATTCTGAAACTTGTAGTTAAGTTTTTCATTCAATACCACTTCTTTAAAACAAGTGTGGGTATCAGATATTTCTCAATTTACTTTTTGGTTTGTATGATTTTGTTAGGTTGCAAAATCTACAAGTAATAGTACGGGAATAGTGCTTCATTAGTGATATTCTCCTATGGCTCAGTATCTCACTAGCCATATTTTGCAGGCATTTACTTAAAATGTTGATTTATGATGAAAGAACCATCCAAACAGAAGCCAAAATTAAAAAGCACGAAATTGCAGAAAGCCTTTTGATGGGGAGTTCCAGTTATCGGTTCAAACTGAAAGAAAAAGAAGCAGTCATCAAAATGACCAAGGGTTATATAGCTTCAAATTTCTCTTTGTTACCTAATGACACTATTTAAGATAGACTGTCAAATCCCATTAGGTTCACTGATATATTCTGTAGTTTAGATGAAAACACAGTTTTCACTCAGCAGGAGTAGAGTGAGAAGTGCACTTATTCTACTCAGGCTCAGAGATGTTATTCTTTTTCTGTTGTTGCTATGGAATAACAATTGCATCAATAATGAGAAAGCCATCAAGCTAAGCTGCATGCACCATAATAAAGTTGTTTTGATGCAAATAAGTCTTAGTCACTTAGGGTTCTCAGTTGTTGCAAACTGTGGTAACAAACTCTATAAATCAAATCAGAACTGAATTGCAGTGTATATGCTAGATGTGAGAGGGGGGAAGATTTTATCTTTTAGTAGGCTCAATGGTTATTCCTATATCTAAAAAAGACTGTTAACGTATTTACTGTAAAAAAGTATGAATGTTGTTGCTAATATTTTTTTAAAGCCAGTTTTCAATATCACAGAAGTCTAAATGAAGTTTTTGTTAAAATATATTATGAGGCCCATGAGCCTTTCTTATCATATTTGGGATAATATATTTTTTAAGCAAGTGTAAATGAATCCCTGAAGATAGCTTTTTTCCCCCTTTGTTTTTAGCATTAGCATTGGTCTGGAGAGGAGAAAAAGGAATTTAAAATCGTTTGCTATTTAAAAAATATTATGTTTACACCTTCACATATTCACATTTACCTCAAAATGCTTATATTTTAAAATTTCATGGAAGCATTGGCATATGGGACCCTTATGTTTACCTGGTTTACATTTGCTGGTAATGCATGTCTGTCAACTTATGAAGAATTAGAAACTGAATAGAATTCATACTAGGAGTTCAAATGCAATTGCCAGTGTTTCATATTTTTGTGTCATTTGTTCACATTCCCCTCAGAGGTTGTTGAATAGAAATTGCAATGCCTATATAGAGAGATCTTCCAGGGAGCTGAAAGAATAGAAACCAGCCTAAAACATACTGAGTTACTATAAAAATACTAGCCATGTGTATCTAAGTTTTCACTCTTCACTGCTAGGTGCAATTTGAGAATGGATCTTTCCTGTATAGGAAGAGATTATAAATATGTAGATGGACACTAAAGCCTGAATTTATAAAGCAGTCCTACTGTGCTAGATTGTAGTCATAAATGTTTCTAGATGGAAATTAGATTTGGAAAATTTAGCAGACAGTGGAAATAAGCATTTCAAAACCTCATGGTGATTGTTATTTTTGTTGTTGTTCTTTAATTAAGTCTGAAGAGAGTGCACAGGATGTCACACAGTAAATAGGTGCTGTCACCTTAAATTACCAGACACCCCATGACAGAGTCTGTGGCGAAAGTGCTATAGACCTTTATTCTACAAAATGAGTTTGCTTATCAGGCATGGAGTGAAATGTTTCTGTGTCTCACAAGACTGTCTAATATACACTTCTTTAACTCCAGCTGTAGGACTCTTCATTGCATTTTAATGATACCATTTCCAAACTGGCCACTACCTCATTCTTAGAATGTATTTTTTGTTTGTTTGTCTGTCTGTCTGTCTTTCTGTTAATAAATCTTTCTGAAGGTGGGTGATAAATAATCAGTTAGATGTGTTAGGACTAATGTTCAACCATCAAGTCTGAAATTTAATCCTGAACTCAAGCTAAGGAGTTAGCCTATCATGACTTGATAGATATTGGCAGAAGGATATGAGGCATCTGGGTCAGAGACAAAATACTGTATTATTTACAGCAAAACCATCATCCAGAGTAACACTGTAGTTACTGTTGTTCCCTGAGTTCCAAGTTCTTACAGGTCAACATTATAAGGGCCAGGTGATGCCCATACATGTAGTAAGGATGTATTTCAGAAGAACCCTGTGTTTAGAAGATTCTGTCTTTTATGGAAGCTTTTGGTAAAAGTGCCCATCCTCTGTCCTGAGAAAACAAAAACAAAAACAAAACATTTTCTTAGTTATCCTCTGCAAAATTAGGGGGCAATCTACAAGACCATCCCTTACTTCTAACATCAATTACAAGTCTGGGTACCACCAAAACCACCTTTGGTTTTGATAATGCACTGCAGGGACTCATAGAACCCACTGAAAGCTGTTATACTCTAGGTTATGGTTTGCTGTGATGAAGAAATACAGATTAATATCAGCCAAGGGAAGGGATGCATATGGCAGAGTCCAGGAAAGTTCCATGCATGGAGCTTTTAGTTGTCCTTTCACAATGGAGTCATTGCAGGCTGTTTTTCCTGCAACTCTGTGTGACAATATGGGTAGAGAGTTATCAAACTAGGGAGATATGCCTGAGCCTTGGTGTTTGTAGTTTTATTGAGGCTCAATTACTTAAGCATGATTGACTCAGTTACTTAAGGATAATTGATGGTCCAAATGGCCAGTCTTTGTCTCCGGTCTCTCCAGAGGGCAAGTTGATACTCTGTGACCCAATGCTCCTGCTCCAGATTACATCTGGTATGGTCGGCTCCTACCCAAATTCCCATTGTTAGACTATCCAGTGTGACCAAAGTACCCTAGGCAAAAGAAAACATTTCTATCACCTTGCAGAAACAAAAGGAAAAATTAAATTTAGGCCCTGTTGAATTCCTTACTATGTACTTTGGAAATAAAGCAAATCTCACTTAGGAGTGGAGGAAGTTATCTTTATCTGCATCTTTCCAGAGCTGTCTGCTTATACAAATATTTCTGACAAACTAATCCTGGAGTAAATTGGCTATTACTGCATAGATGTGTAGAATAGTCTGCCAGATTCCAATAGTCATGGAGAATAGTCTGACAATGCTAGGTATTGCTTTCCATTTGCTAAAACTCATCTTTTCAGATTCCCTTTCCCTCATTTCTTGCCCTTTACATGGGCTGCTGTCCTTTTCTCCTTGTTATATTCATTAGTTCTGCAGGAAATAACCAACTGACTACTTTAACTTCTGTTAAAGTAACTTCTACTTTAGCTTTAAATTCTGTGGTTGGTAATAGGGAAGGAAGGCCTTTTACATCTCTCAGACATAGACATAGCTTGAGCAAAGTTTTTGAGGCTTTCAATGGGAAAATAAATCAGATTATTTGGAGGAGTGATTGATCTCTTTATGAGATGGTATTATTGAGATTTGTTTCTTTTTTTCCCCTCATAAAAACAATGGAAATCTTCAATGGATATAGAATTAGCAAAACATACTTACGATTTAGAATTTAAGGAGCTAATTTCACGTGTTCCTTAAAGTGCTGTCCTGTTCCTTAAAATGACAGTCTCCTCTTTGCTCCCACCATCCAGAAGTTGGAAAGGAGAGGACAGGTACCCCTCTTTGCCTTCAGATATACCTGTCTGTCAACCTCTACCCTTCATTCCTGTGAATGCACTTATATTTTCAGCTATGACTCTTGCTCAGCAAAATTCATTTTCCCTTTAGGTACTCCCACTGATCAAAAGGGAAAACATCCGTTGCTCCTTTTTAAGTATTTGGCTCAAACATGAATAACTTCCCTTGATATCCCATAGTAAAGACTGGAACATTTAAGAAGATTTTCTAAAAGCTATGGCAGCTTTTCCAAACTATTTTTACTAAAACATGACTCCCTTAAAAAAAAAATTTCATTGTCAAATACATTGGGCAAATATTGTAAACAGTATTTTCCTCTAGGGAATTTTAAAATACACATTATGCACAAAAGGCTATAACAAAATCCTGCAGCAAAATCTAGACAGGAGAATAACAATAAGTAAATAAATACAGAGTACAGCATGCAACCAACATGTTTTCTTATAAGATATGATTTGCACCCTATGACATCGGATCTGAGTTTCAAGGGCTGCTTTTCATGTGGAAGACTTCTATCTTAGCTTTAACACCCAGGGGCATTGGCTGAACTAGTTTACCTTCTTAAGATCCAGAAGTAAGAAAGTGAAGCCCACAGAGATTATTTTCTCTCCTGCTTAAGACTTTCCTTCTAAGTTCTTATCATTTTCTATGGATACTGGTATGATTGGGCTTATTAAGGAAGAGTATCCTCAGACTGTGGTTTTACTCACTGACTCCAAAAGGATTCCAAATTCAATGTAACACAATAACACAATACCTTTATAATTCATACATAAAATGCAGTAACTAGAGGAGGAATGAGATGGTGGAGAAATTAATATTTCTTAGATATAGCTTCTAACTATAACTCAAGGATCAGGGCATTTTTCTACCCTGAATAATGTCTGGGTCAATTGTTTCCTTTTTAATATGCCTTAGTATCTCTAGCTGTGCCTTAGTATATTAATGTTATATGTAAAAAACAACTAATGTTGAAGCAAGAGAATTTAGTGGAACATCATTTTAATTCTTTATTTCGTACAAAATTTGTTATATATTTTTACTTAGTAAATGAATGACATTAAATATGTATACATATGTGTATCTTTTCCTGTAAAGAATGCAGTTTGTTTTTAGTGGAAACAGTACTTTTCAGTATTTTGTCCTTTCTTTGAGAGCCTGGCATCCCCCAACTACAAGAATGATCTGCTTGAGGCACTTGAAATTTCTGAGACTGACAAGGTGTTTGTAAATATACTACCTTATGTCAACTATATTATAGTCATTCTTGTTCAGGTTTACTCTGTTTTTTGATTAATTTTTGAAGCTATTTTTTATTCTTTTAGCTGGAGCACACTGGATTTAATTTTCAAAAAGCTTTCCAAAGCTCGGTTTATAAACCCCTTGTTTATATGTTAAGGCTGTCAGAATTGAGCATGAGCTTTAATAGATTTGTAGGAAGAATTATTAAAACATTTGATCTACGCTTCATACTTGAAAGGTCAGAAAGATAAAACATACATTTGCAAATAAATTCATATGAGATAAGTTTTAGAGAAATTAATTTCATGGTATTTATGGCTTATCTGGGTGACATTTGTCTACTCTTATTTTTCGGTCTTGCCGGTAGAGGTCTACCATATGACACCATTTTATTAGCAAAAGATAGATAGCTGTGTATTTAATAAAGTTTATTTAATTGTTGGTGTACTGTTTTGAAAATGTTCCTAGTAAGATCGTTTATTCTATATTTTAGAATAAAATGCTTATTTCTTCATGGTTTGTATCAAAGAAAACAGCGCTCTTACTAGCCATTGCCAAAGAGAAATAATGTTGCTTGAACATGTTCCTACCTTTTCACTTTCATGTTCATATGGGCGTTTTTTCTAGTCTCTTGGTCCAATTTCTTCTACCTGAGTTGTCTTATGAACTAATTAAACTCAAAACACATTATCATTTATGAGAAATAGGAAAAAAAATGAAAAAAAGACTTGTGTCTTATACTTTCAAAAACTCTAGAACTTGGAATTCTGAATAGAAAAACCATTCAGAAAATAAAGTCAATGAAAGGAAAATATCCTAGTTCTCTCCTTAAGTTATATACCTAACAAACATTATAAGGTATACTCTCACTGATCTTAATTTAGAGAATGATTCCAAATTAAAGATGACTTCTGGGTATAAGATAATTTGATTCTACATTCCATGTGCTTTAGAAATTGATCTTAATTCAGAGGAAAAGGATTTGTGAAAGATCCACTGTATGCCATTTGATTTATAAGCAGGGGCAAAAATGTACCTCACTACCATGTTATTTTTACTAAGTTGTTCTTTGTTAAATGAATCTTCAAATAAATAAGGCCATTTCCTAGAAGACTTGTAATTTATGTTTTAGCTAAGATCAAGCTCAAATGAACTAATGAACAAGGCTCAAGGTGGCATGTAATGTACATTCCCATATTTCTGGAAGTAAGGAAAAGATGAGGACAGGACAATCACTCTGGGGTGTAATTAGCAGGCTAGAAAGCATCTCATAA